>NW_026936270.1:0-71471 GCF_032062105.1 Saccostrea cuccullata
CAGTCTCATAGAGGCAGCATCCCATTCAGTTATGTTGCTAGGACAGACATCAACGGTGAAGACTGGAAATCCTCTTAACCCATTTGTAAACTAAGAATACGAAAAGAAGATAAGGAATGGTTTTGGTTTTATTGTGCCCTAAAAATTGAATGTTCTCCAAAAGTTATAATGTTAGCCTAGACATAGATGAATATGATAAATCAATAAAAAAAATATTGCATGAAAGAGAACCATTCTGGATTAATAGCCTTATTAAATTGGTACTTTTCTATTTTTTATGCAGAAAACACTGAACATGGGTAGTATAAGGCTCCTGGCCGGGGAGGTCAACTGAGTGCACTTTTTATGCAAATGAGGTCAAAAAATGCCGGATTCTGATTGGCTAAGCCGCTGGGTGGGTCAAAGGAGTGCACTTTTTATGCAAATGAGGTCAAATATACTAGATTCTGTTTGGCTAACCCGCTGGGTGGGTCAAAGGAGTGCACTTTTAGGGGCTGGGGGGATAGGGAGGTCAACTCAGTACAGCCCTAACCCTATCTCTAACCCCTAACCCTAACCCTAACCCTGGGGTGGGGCTAGGCAGGTCAACTCAGTACAGCCCTAACCCTAACCCTAACACTAACCATAACCCCTAACCCTAACCCTAACCCTAACACCTAACCCCTAACCCTAACCCTAACCCTAACCTTAACCCTGGGGCTAGGTGGGTCAACTCAGTACACAGCCCTTATATGTCCAATAGGGAGCTTACACTGTCCTAGCTTTTTTTACTACGCTGCAACTACGATTCAACGCTGCTACTACGATTTGGCAGCCAGTCAAGAATGTGATCATGACGTCATGTTAGTCCTTCACAGCCTCGCTGGCTGCTTAATTTTGACACTTTAAAAACACAGCTGATCGCCAACTGATTGAAAGAAAAACAAAAGGTTAAAAGTTTTAAACTGTTTTATTCAAGTAAGATACAAAGTCAATGCTTCTTCTGGACTTTCACGGTCTTCTTAGTTTTTTCCCTCTCGTTTTTCTTGAGATTGTTTTCCTTCAGGCAATAAAGGGATGCGACAATGTACATACACTTTATTGATATTCTGTAAAAAGTCTTTAAGGCCTCTTTTCATCCACTTGATGAAAACGTTCGGCAAGTGTAATTTTCCAGGAACTATTCTCTTGCATATAAGGTTCAATCAGGATGACCAATTGGTATTTTTGATAACCGTAATAACCATTTATTCTCTCCTTCAGACAGTATTTTTCCTCTCTGGTGTCATAATCTTCAGGATCCAATTCTACTCTTTTTACCAACCACATTTTTTGTACCTTAAATCTAAATTTCTATTGCGTTTATAATAATCCTGTATGGCTTCTTCTTTAGTTTTCATCCAAGCTCCAAAGTTAAGTTTAATCCATTGACTGACCAACAATACTCCGTTTTCTCTATCATATTTTTTGCCTGCTCCATTTTACCTGTGTGTAGTTCCAAGTGCTCACCCAGAGTGATCCTCAATGTCAAGCGCTGTCAAGATTTGTTTAGGGTCGTGTTCAAAAATAAGTTGGACTTACTTTTTGATCGTACTGTGTTACGTCTCTGTGCACTCTCTAGTCAGTGAGCTTACCTATGCATTGTGACGTCATCCACTGTATAAATACGGCTTTTCTCCGACTTCAGCTCATTTTACAGTCAGAGCCATCAGCTGTTGACATGGATTTTTAGAGAAAAATCGTTACATGCTCAACGATTATTGAAATGGAAAAGAAGAGAGAGAATTGATCGAATTCTTTATGAGAAAAGAAGCGAGAGATTGAGACTCCGGAAAAAAATGCGGAAATATTAAAGAGAAGAGCTCTACTAGAACAACAAACAAAGACAACTACAGCATCAACAAAGGACTAGGGCGCATGAGGGACCAAAATCACCTATCCATTCACCACCGAAACCCAAGGCGATTTCGAGTATTATCAAGTAAGACTTGATAAAACTATACAATCCAAGAAATTTAAAGCTAAGGAAAATATCTACATCGTCAATTTCAAAGAATTTCCAGAGGAGGAAAACAGATGATTCGTTCGGCGATTATTTAGAGACATGTTACAAACTTTCAAATCGAAAATGCAGTGGAATCCTAACGATTACCTCCGCCTGAACATACGCTACGATTCTTTGGATTCAGAAATTTGGTACGAGTTTACGCAATGTAAACGTTTGAACGAGGACCTCATTTTAGACAAGATAGAAGCCGTGCAACAATGCAAGAAGGAGTTCAAACTGGGCGACGGCTCCCTGGAATTCGATCTGTTTCACATCAAGTATCCACAAGGCAGTAGTTGACAGAATACGAAACATTTACAAGTGAATAAGGAGACTTTTAAGAACAATAAACAATCCATCGTTCGTATCGTCGATCTCTGGGATAAATTTTGTTTAGCTAGAGCCATCGTCGTCACCCGGTTACACAGGGTAAACCCGAACATCCAGACCCCAAATCGGAAAAACGATGCCTGCGTATGCGGAAAGGAGATTTTAAATCCTTGGACCAGAAAAGAGAAGCAATAGCCCCCATGGAACAGGCCGAGTGTGATATCAATCAGTCTTGTGGATCTGCAGAGTGGACGAAGCTACAACAGGTGTTGGCTCCTCGGTATCGACTGAAAATATTTCAGTTCAAGTCCACTTCGACTCAACTCTGTTTAGAGCCTATTTACAAAGGCTGGGGAGATGGAACTTATTTGAACATTTTGTTAGACAAGGAGCATTGCAATGCCATCATATCCATGCCGGTGTAAAGACGAATAATGACCCTCATCGAATAATGACCGGGGTTCATTTTTCAACGACAAAAAATGACCCCTCCCCCACCTGTAGAAAAAAAATCATTTTTTGTAGAAAAAGCGTCCTAGGTGGTCATTATTTTATATGTTAGTCCTGTAAAATAATGCCCCCCATTGAAAAATGACCCCCTTTAAAGTGATACAAAATATACACTCTTTGATATCATTTTTACAGCGAAACTAATTTTTACATTTTCAGTAACCAGAAAAAAATACAAAAAGTCGTATGAAATAATTAAGGGATTTTTCACATAGTATTTCAATGCTAAAATTGTGTTTGAAAAAGAGATTCTTTAATTGTCAAGTAAATAAAATTTCTTTTTAATATTCCTCCTTATAATGTTTACTTAAAAAATGATATTCCACTTGATTTAGAAATCAAACCATGCAAAAATCAGGTTTAAATACTCTTTAATAGGACAAATTAAATTTTCATCATTCAATTTTTAGTTTGTTTAAGTTTGGCAAATCCTATTTGACAATGAAAGAGGAGCAAAGTTTTATCCCCCCCCCCCCCAAAAAAAAAGAACATTACGTTAAATCAAAACAAATAAAAATAAAAATAAATGAAAAGCAAAAATATAAATAAAACTCTATACCTTTCAATAATTCTGAAAGAGGCTCTAGATAAAATATTGAAATGAAGTTAAGCCTTCACACAAGTACTATCATATCATAATTTACTTCGCCATGATTAAAGCATACTTTAAATGTTGGTGGAGGTATACTTGAGAGTATTGTGGCAAAGTAACAGTTAAAAATTAGTAGAATAGTACATTATTTTAAGCTTATCTTTAATTCATTCTTATAGAAAGATAAAGGTAGGGTGTTTTTTTTTTTTTTTTTTTTTTTGCTTTTGTTCAATATCGACTTCCTCCTAAATAAAAAGGGGTGGGGTAGATCTAAGACCTTAAAAATATGCTCTGTAAAGCTATGGGCTAGTGTAAAATACACAGTCATTCTAATGCAAAAACTATACATGTAGACATAAACCTTTGATTAAGCACACAGTATTCATTACATTTCCTACTTCGTATGACATCATAACTGGTAAATGTGTTTAACCTGTGCTAACCCATTAAGACGTCATAATTAATTCAATCCCACTTTTTCCCCGTGCTTGACAGCTTCAATAGAAATGGTAGAAAATACTGCATTTTGAAATTCACAGAATTCAATCATGCCAACATAATCTTAATTCAATTCATATATTTTTTGGTTTATAATGCTTAATGCCAATATATTTCTAGAATAAGAGAAAATATGTAGGCACATTTTATTTACTAGATCTAGACCTAAAGTTGACACACCCAAGACTATCTAGAGTAATGAAATTACAATGTACATACAACTTTCGTAATAATTAACGTATCGCCAGCTGTCAATCACAACAAATTTTCAACCAATGAAATAATTTCGTTTATTCTGCGCGTTCAGTAAACACTTGCTCCGCCATATGCTCCGACAAACACTCGCAGTGGGCTAAGCAGTCGACAATAAAGAAATTGAATAAATAAGTCAATTATCGTTGAAAGATGCAGTTGGGGAACTTGTAACTCCGACAACAGGTATCCCGAAAGGGAATTATGGACCACGATGTCTTCGGGACGCCGACTTTTCGGGACTTAACAATTTCGGGACTTCTGAATATTTTTGGTCAGGAAATGAAATAAAACTTGTGTATTTGTTGTTTTTTTTTAATGTTTATCATGTATACTTTCTTGGGGGGTTGGGGGGGATAATCCTGTCCACGAGCACCTGTGCACAGTATAGAGATTTACAGCTAGCTATAGACTGTCTTCGATCTTTTTTTATATAACATGCATATACAGACGCATATGAATATATCTAAGCGTCATCAGTTCATACACATGTAACACTTCTACATGCGTACCTTGTTTTACCTTCAAAATACGTCGAACTTTTATTTTAAAAGAGAACTATAAGCTTTTCGAGTCAGTTCTTTCGAAGTTAATTTATCGTGTTTATGATATTGTTGACATGTGTTTGATATATAGTTACCATTTTTTTTTTACCAGTTTTTATTCAATATTCAGGATTATGTTTGTAAACTTTTATTTTCCGTCATTTTTGTTTTAATTAAATCATATTTAACCTATCCATAAAATTATTCTTTTTTATTTTATAAAAATTAACTTTTTTAATTCCCTCATTACTAGTATATTATGTATTTATGGAGAACACCATCGTACATTGGCAAAACATCGAAATTTTTGATCAAAATTTAGTAACTTCAATTATTTTTATAATAAAGACATGTGCATTGTCATTACTGGTATCTCAAAAAGGATGCTATATAATATATATGATTTAATGAATTAATCCGACTGACATAAGGAAGGTATTTATAAATACAATGTAAAATTGTAATATATACGAGGGTTGTCCCAGAAAAACGCGAACTTTGTATATAAGATTTGTATAATATATATATCTAACTACAATTATTCTAAATCTTCTCCATGTACCAACTGCTATCTAGAATGTGTGCACATTTTTCACCAGAACTTTAAAGTAAAGAAGAAAGATTTTTCCATAAAAAATAGAATCAACTTAACTGTTACAAATGAGCTGCTTCTGTTTTTCCAAAGTCGGAGAGATTTATGGGACAACCATTTCCATTCTCGGATTCTGGGGAGGGCTTGCATTTTTTTCCGAATTAGATTATAAATTTTCATGTCGATGAAAGCATTATTTATTTCCAATGGCAATTATATTTTCTCCCACTTCATTGAAAAAATCTAAAAGGCAAAAAGAGGAAGGAAAACACAGTTGACAACTTTAATTTGTGGGGGGACAGATTATTTATTTCCTCCCAGTAGCTCGGATAATTATTTAGCTCGGACGTCGACATTTTACGACGATGCTGTGCACAGTTTAGAACCACCCTCAAGACTTTGGTCAAGGTGGACACTTTCCAGGTATCCATCACTTTTGCCAGTGCTGCCAATTTAGCCTACCGTCGAGGCTTCATGCCTAAAGAGACCATTGCCATCATTCCCAACCTGGAGTATCAACCCTCGCGACAATATTCGGCCAAAGCCTGCCGGTGGCTCAACTGGATGAGTCAACAGAGCGGATGTCACATACGTCATGCCAGAAACGGGGGCGAAGTCTTGATCGGAAATTATACCGTCGACGGATACCAGGAAGCGACTCGTACCGTCTACGAATTTACGGATGCTATTGGCACGGATGTTTACCACCTGCTATCCCAGTCTACAGACCGAAACTCATCCTCACCGGACCCAATTTAGTTGCCAGGATTTACACGATGAAACCCTCAGAAGGAGTTTGGCCTTTGAGGATATAGGGTACACCGTCCGTAGCATCTGGGAGCAGATTTCAATCAGTAAGTGCAACGAGATGTGAGTTTACAACATTTTGTACGAGACCTGGACATTCCCGATCCTTTGAACCCCCGAGACGCCCTGTACGGAGGCCGGACCAATGCGACCCGATTATATTGTGAGGAAGGGGACATGAGATACGTGGACGTCTTTTCCCTATACCCTTACGTGTTGAAACACAGACCTTTTCCTGTAGGGCATCCCGAGATCATCACAGACGAATTCCAGGACGTGAGAAGTTATTTCGGTCTCATTCACTGTCGGGTCTTACCACCCCGAGGCCTCTATCACCCCGTATTACCTTATCGGACGGGAGGCAAGTTATTATTTCCCTTATGTTGAACGTAGGTCGAACGACTGGACTCTTCTTCTCAACATCGATGTCAACATCGACCAGGAACGCAGTCTCACGGGCACCTGGGTGACGACCGAATTACATAAAGCCCTATACCTTAGAGCGGATACATGAAGTGTGGCATTTTAAAGAAAGCAGTCAAAAGTTATTTATAGGGTACATCGATACCTTCCTCAAGATCAAACAGGAAGCGTCTGGATTTCCCCCCGACTTTAATACCCCAGAACAAGAACAAGATTACATTCGACAAGTCTTAGACAAAGAAGGCATCATGATGGACAGATATCAGTATCGAGAAGAATCCAGTGAGAAGAACCATCGCTAAACTCTTTTTAAATTGTCTGTGGGGAAAATTTGCTCAACACTTGTTATTACTCAAAACCAGATACTTGGACAAAGAAGAGGAATTACAGCAACTCTTACAAGATTCGACTCTCGACATCAAGGGCATGCGACTCTCAGACAATAAAGAGGATTCCAATGAGGACAAGATGCTGGTGAATTATCAAGACAAACAAGAATTTGTAGAAGAATGTCCCTTTGGAAACGTGGTCCTGGCTTGTTTTACCACTGTGCATGCCCGCTTACACCTCTACGAGACATTACAACCTTTAGGAGATCGGACTCTTTATTTCGATACGGACAGTATCATTTACCAACATCGGGAAGGAACCTTTAATCTTACCTTAGGCAATAGTTTAGGAGAATGGACCGACGAATTAGACGGGGATCACATCACCAAATTCATGCCGGCAGGACCTAAAAATTATGGTTACCGGACCTCCAAAAGAACCGAGGTCCATAAAGTCAAAGGAATCACTCTCAACTATCGAACCTCCCAGATCGTGTCCCTAGAGACTTTAGATCAAATGCTCAAGGGAGAAATAGAGGAAGTCACAGTCCCTTATCCCAAAAAAATCCAGAGGACCCGTGATCGTGAGGTCGTGACCAAACCTTCAGAGAAAAAGTATAGAATTGTGTACGATAAGAGACAATTGTTACCCTCTTATAACACTTTACCTTATGGTTATTGATATGTTCAATGTTGACATTGAATTAAAAAATTGAATTGCTGTTTTGTGTTTTTTTTTCTTCTTCGTATTCTCTATAAAATGTATTCTTATTCAAAATCAAAGGTCATTTCTAATCATGGGTAGGCGCGAGCCGGACCAACCCATTCGTTATCCCCAATATGCTCAGCTTTTACGCAGCTAGGATAAGGCTGTCTGTAAAAATATCAAACTGTTCAGACTGTAGTAACTGCACTGATCTACCTAGATATGACGTCAAAATAGAATATGACGTCAAGTCACTGCATACTTGAGCTGACATGACGGGGAAAGTATCATAATTTGTACATGGCATGTTGATTTATTTTGGGTCATTGTTGTTTAATTCAAGTGTTAGGATTTTTATTAAGCTCCGATTCGTTATTATGAATTTGAACATTTGAAATTTAAATATGATTATGTCTTTTCTTTTTCTGATATGCACATAATCAAACAATAGAGGAAAACTATGTGTGAAACGCTCCCCTCACACGTCGGTAGACAGAGTTAGAATTTAAGAATTGTGTTTATATTGGACTGGCACAAGTGAAAGACAAGGAAAAATTGAAGATATTCTGCGTGAATCTTTAAGTATGTCCTCTAACTGAATTTTGCTGGGGGACTGTCTGTAAATTTTCCATTTTTGTATGAATTGCGATATGGCGTGGATAATACCCCCTCTTTATTTGGTAAGTTGAATTTCTCGTAAAATATTTTCTCGACGAGTAAAAATTAAAACTGCCCCAACACTTTTTATGTACAAGAGATCACGAAGAATTTATGTATGTAACAAACTTTGCATAATTATTTTGTTTTGCACTTGTGCCAAAGCGATTTTTGAGCAACATTTAAGAATTACGTTAATACAAGATATCCGTCACGTGATCAACACAGTCATGTGACATCACAAAAATGCTTTATTATAATACCTGATTAAACTATTATTTCAAGTTGATTGCAATTTCAAACAAGGGTTACATATTGCAATTAAAATCTAGCTCAAAATAAAATGTATATTTTTAAGGCATTTAAGGCCTTCGAACAGCCTTATCATAACTGCGTAAAGAGAGAAACTACTTTTGAGCAGGGATGGCCAGAACCTCTCTAGGAAAAATACCAGACATAGCTCGAGCCTGGTTTTACTACAGGGGAATAAAAGATAACGCTACCTGTTTCATTGTGGAATGACTTTAACTAATTGGGATCTTGAGGACGATCCTTATGCAGAACATGCTTACTTGAATCCGACTTGTCCTTACATCAATCAGTATAAGGGACGAAGCTGGGTGATGGGTGTATTTGTCAGGTTCTTAGAGAAGCAGAGATATAAACCTTTAATTGAGATCAAACCTCTACTGAACCCGGAACCAGACGTCCAGGCTCGAGGAAAATGTCACATTTGTTTAGACCAGGAATTACAAATCGCTTTTCTACCTTGTGGATACGTGTGCTGCTGTGCTTTGTGTGCTCCTTCCTTCCAGTTTTGCCCCATCTGTCGAGCCGAGATTCAACAGTCCAAACGCATATTTCTGTGTTAACTATAAATAGGACCCTGAACCCACCTCTTCCTTCATTGATTAAAATGTATTCCGAGGAGACACCCCTCCCCTCTTTTCAACTGAAACACGAATTTACCATGGTGGTCGCTGGGCCCTCGAAATCGGGCAAAACAGAATTCGTCAAGAAATTAGGGAACAATTTAGACTGGATCACTCCCAGGCCCGAAAAAATCGTCTGGTGTTATCGGAAATGACAACCCGCTTACACTTCTTTAAAAGATAACGTATATTTCATCCGAAATATTCCAGAAGACGACGAGATATTAGTAGCCAATTTGAGTGTGCCACACTTACTCATTTTTCACGACATGGTGGGAGGAAAAGCCATAGAATCTATTGTGGATCGGTTTACCCGCAAAGCGCATCATCGGAATACCAGTGTGATTTACATCACACAGAATTTATTTGATCGAGCCGCCTCTCCTCGCACCATCAGTTTGAATGCTCATTATCTAGTCTTATTCAAAATCCCAGAGACAAATCTCAGATCAGTGTGTTGAGTCGTCAGCTAGCCTTGCCTCATTTGATGTCTGCTTATCAAGAAGCCACCCAGGTACCTCACAGATATCTCCTCGTGGACCTGAGTCCCCAGACCCCAGACGAATACCGATTGAGAAGTCGAATGTTTGAATTGTTGACTGTACACATGCCTCAAGAGTATAAATAAGTGTTTCACACTCTTCAGGGTCATTGTTCATTTCCATCTCATCATGGCTCCATCGGCCAAAAGTAAATTAGTGAGAACCCTACGACGTTTACAGCGGGAACGAGATCCCGCAAAGCGAGCCCATTTAATCGAATTAGGGCGTAAAGCCTTATTGAATTGGTTTGCCATGGGAACTCGCAATTTAATGAAAGGGGTCTTACCTATCAATAAACAGACCCAAAAGTTTATCGATCATCATCGTCAAGATTTAAAGATCATTGCCGATCAATCGGCCAGTGATCAAGACAGAAAAAACGGCTATTTTAAAACGCGGAGGAGCTGGATTTCTAGGCGGAGTCCTCATTCGTCATTTATTTAAATGGAATATTCCTAAAAAACGCCGGATTCGTCGTTGAAGAGTGTAGTTGTGAGAGTCGATAATAACAAACAAAGAGTGTTTCCGGATTGGATGGTGCGAGTCGGAGGAGCAGCTCAAAAGAACAGAAAAAAGAAGAAGAGAAAAGCCCCTCCCAAGAGAAAAGCCCCTCCCAAGAGAAAAGCCCCTCCTAAGAAAAAAGCCTCTCCCAAGAAACAGCGGCAGCGAAAAGGAAATCCACTCCCCCTCAAACTCTGGCTCAACGTAAAGCTATGCCCGAAAGTCTAAAAAACGAAAGCAATCAGTATTATAAGGAACGAAGACAAAAGACCATAGGAGAGTTGCTCAAGAAACAAGCAGAACTGAGAACGGATCGTGCTATGGGACTAATAGGCAGTCAAAGGGCCAGCGAATAAACGCATGCAAAGGAAAGCTGAATTATTAAATCATTTAAAGAAAACCAAAGTATTGACTTGGAATAAAGACGGAGAAACCAGTTATCGAGGTCAAAAAGTACCCGATTCTAACATTGTGGATTTAATGGCCGAAAACATGAAATCCAGACCCTTGAAAAATCATCCGGCTCCTAAAGGATTAGATAAATTTGCTCAAGCTTTAAAAGAGACCCATACACCCATGGACTACGTGAAAAGTCAAAACCTTATAAAAGCCATGCAGAAACCGGGAAAAATCAGCACTCCTAAAGGGGCCTTCAGTGATGACGACGACGAAGAGAGCAGTTTTCAAGATGCTTCATCTTTTTTTTACCACTATTAGTCGATCTATAAAATCCAAGCCTTCCCCTATTTTAAAGTTAGAGGAGGACCTCCAGAATAAAAAGATAGTCAGAGCAGATATATTTTAAAAGAGATAACAACAAATCGATGAAGAATGGCTTTCATTGCCGAAGACATGAAGAAGAAAGTGGAAGACATTTTAAAAGAGATTTATTACGATCTCAAAAGAGGGTATGGAGACATACAGACTTTGTATCGTCAGGTCAAAAGTCTGGGGCATAAGATTTCCTTAAAAACCATACGAGAACGGTTAAAAGAGCAAGATACCTATAACTTACATAAATCCATTCACAGGAAATTCCGGAGACAACAGACCAGAGTGACGGATATAGACGAGCAATGGCAATTAGAATTAGCCGATGTGTCTAGTTTAAAGAAGCACAATGACAGCTGTACGTTTTTATTGTGTGCCATTGACGTCTTATCTAAATATGCTTGGGTGGTGCCTTTAAAATAGAAAACGGGAAAAGAAATGATTCGAGGATTACAAGAGATTTTCCGACAAGACGGTCGACGTCCCGTCCGCATTCAATCGGATCAAGGCAAAGAATTTACCAATCGAGAATTCTTACAGGCTTTTAAATCCATTCATTTCTTTACCACTCGCAATTCGGACACTAAAGCCAGTATCGTGGAACGATTTCAGAGAACCCTCAAAGCACGCATGTGGCGATATTTCACTCGGAATAAAACCAGACGGTATTTAGAGGTCTTACCGGTATAACGTTGAATTATGACCCGGATTGAAAATTGACCCGGGGGTCATTTTTCAACGTTGATTAATGAGATCACAGGTGTTGAATTTAGACCCTAATCCGTTGAAAACTGAACCGGGCCGTGGAATTTTGATCATGAAACCGGTTCAAAATTCACCAGCATAAAAACACATATTTATGACTTGGTTTAACAAGGGTGGGTCTAAGGATGCTTCCCCCTTTTTGCCATATATAGACATAAATATAAGCATTATAGACCCCCTTTTCAACAGGCACGTTGAAGTGTAGTCAAAGGAAGAAGAAGGTGTAGTCTTAAAAAAATGAAATTGGATCCCCCCCCCCTCAAAAAAAAGGGATTTTTTGGTTTTGGACTCCTTGTTTAGACAATGGACAATTATTTTCTGGTTAATTTTTTCAGATGTGATTTTTTTCTTGTTCAATTAGCCCCCGTCCTGCACTTTCAATTTGCTTCCGACGCCAATGTAATCAATACACACTTATTTCAGTAATTCAGTTCTTAGAGTTAAATATTAAGAAAAATTACTTAGATTTAAAAGTTACATGTAGCTTAAAATAGCAATATTTCGTGTAATGTTTATTTAAAAAGATGCACATTTGTATATGTATATCCTAGATATAATTAAACTTAGTTACACAATATTCAATCTAGTTCAGAAATTTGTTTATTCATATGTGCTTTTAGCTAGCAGCTCTTTATTTATTTTAATTTTAAAATTCGTTATATTAGTATTTGGTAAATGCATGTGGTGAGAGCTTAACGCATAATGCACGTACGTTTTAATGCTTATTTAGATATGCACAATAATAACCCGTAATGTCCAACTTGAAAAACGGATATTTTTTTTTCAAAATAAAACGTTTAGTGATATTTTTCGCATAGTTAACCAAACAGTTCAAGAATAAACCTCACAATACATATAAATTTTGTATATTAGTTGATGGAAAAGGGGGTAATCTCCCCTTTTTGGGATAAGTACAATTTGTATTTGAAGATTTTTTTTATATTTGTGACTGGGCTATATTCTTGTAGGTTTTGTAGGTTTGTTTTAATCAAAAAATGTTTGCCATAGAGACACAACAATTTCGGTAACAAAGTAGCCAAACTATAGCATTCCTCCACCACACCCCCCACCCCCACCCCCCAAAAAAATTCTAACCCCTGTACTCATTCTCAAGGTTATGCTCCGAGAATGATCAATTTTAATGCTGAGACAGGATAAGTTTGTTACAGGGATTTCACCAACTCTTTTTAAAGTCAGCATTACGTGCGTGTTATGGTCACTACATGTAAATTGATCTGAAATGTAACCTATAATTGGATTCATTTCAACCGATATCTTTCATTCTAATTTTTAGGCTATAAATTTTGTTAGTTTTTATACTAAATTGACTAGATGGGATTTTCAGGATTTTAATCATGCCTCTATTCATTATCATAGTTTTGTAGTTATTTATAAATGCTATGGATTTTAGAAAATATTGTCAAAAAAGTTGTCATTCTTGAAAATAACTGAAATCGTGTACTGATCAAAATGTGATTTTCAGGATTTTAATCATGCCTCTATTCATTATCATAGTTTTGTAGTTATTTATAAATGCTATGGATTTTAGGAAATATTGTCAAAAAAGTTGTCATGCTTGAAAATAACTGAAATCATGTACTGATCAAAATGCACATTTATACACGGGATGTAAAAGGTTGAAAAGGGAAAAATTGAAGCCAAAATATAAATATAGAGATACTGATGAATCCCATAAAACACCTTCTTAATTCAAAAAAAGTTGAAACTCTGAGGTGGGGTCAGTATTCAACAGTGTCAATTTTCAACTTGTTGAGGTCATATGGGATAAGAAAAAAATCAAGCTGTTGAAAAATGACCCCGGGTATAAATTCATCGACTTTTGGTCTCAATTTTCAACGGAGAAAAAAACACCCTAGGTTCAAAATTCAAGGTTGAAAAATGAACCCCGGGTCAATTTTCAACTCGGATCAATATTCAACGTTACACCGGATTTAGTGTATGCTTACAATCATGGGTATCATCGCAGTATCCAAAGAGCCCAAGCTCAAGTGAAGCCCTCGAATGTATTAAATGTCTGGAAAACTTTATATGGGGAATCACAGACATCTCCTACACAAAAACCCCCCAAGTTTAAAACAGGAGATAAGGTCCGCATCAGTAAAGCCAAACGCACTTTTGAAAAAGGATATTTACCTAACTGGACCACGGAAATATTTATCATTGCTCAACGAGTCCCAGGTCGGTATCCTTACGTGTATCGAGTACAGGATTACAAGGAGGAATTAGAAAGGACTTTTTACGAGAAAGAATTACTACAGATCATTAAAAAAGACGACGTGTACGAAGTGGAGGAAATCTTGGGGTATAAAGAGCAACGAGTCGGGAAGAAAATCATTCAAGAAGTCAAAGTCAGGTGGAAAGGATATCCCCCTAGTTTCGATTCATGGATTCCTCAAACGGATCTCATCCCGTAACTCCTCATTGGAAATTTTGTGGAGAGAATATTCCTCGAGAAGAAATTGTGTATTTTGCACAATTATTCATTTTATTTCCCTCATCATCACCAGTGTGGTCATGTTAGCTTTACACGATCCTAATCGAGAATATTGGATGGTCTGTGTGAGTTCTTCGGTCGGTTATATCATGCCTAGTCCTACCATGATGCATCAAATCCCTACGGTCAAGAAGACAAATTCACCAAGTTAGGGTCTATATATATTAGGAGACACCCAAACCCCAAGGAGATCATTTCTGATCTGAATGAGGGACAGAGCACATCATGGATTATCGTTGGAAAATAGAAGAACCTGAAGGGACTGTTGTAAAGGGAGAATGTATGAGAAACAAAGAGAAATGTATTCAAGATTTCTTTGATCAGAATCCAGGACAAACAGGTCTCAATGAAATCTACCTGTATAAGAGAATGAAATTACCGGACCGCCAAGGAAGCAAACACATGGTCTTATGGTCATCTAAACCACCTAAATATGGAGAATTCAAATGGAAAGTCAAATATGTCTTGGCTCACCGAAGACAGGGACCCGAGAAGACTTGGATTCAAGGGAAATGGATGGAAAAGGCCGTAGATTATATGCAAGAGTATCTGAAGGAAGTGATCCAAAAAGGATACGACATCATGGACTGTGCTTGTGAAACACATTATTTGTACATGAGGAGATCTTTTCCCATACAAAATGAACTGAACATAAGTTTTGAATGTTGATATTTTAATGTTCTTGTTATTGTTGTTATTGTTATGAATAAAAATAGAGAAAAAACCAAAAATTCTAGTGTTGTTTGTTAATTTTTCCCTATACACACAACTGAGGGTTCTATATACACTAGGTTTGTGATGATGACGTCACAATCATAGACTTGAATCGCTGCCAAGTATACGTCTTATGTAGTCAGCATAAAAAAACGTCCCAAAGTCGTACATCAGCAAAAAAACGTAGGTCCAACTTATTTTTGCACACGAAAAACACTCAAGGTATATAAAGCGGAGCTTGGAGTACCCTGCGCTCATTGTACCCAATTTTGAAAAAGGACAGTCAGCAAGTCAGACGTGTTTCCCAAAGATACAGTATCGTTGGTATTGGGAGAGTCCCGTCAGTCAGTTTATTTATATGCAAGGAGGCTGGATGAAAACTAAAATAGATGCCATGTTACAACGCACTTGGAAAAATTACGCACTTTGAAAAAATTTTTCAAAGTGTGTTAAAATTTAGGACCAAGCTAACGCACTTTGAAAAAAATATTTTTTTTTTCAAAGTGCGTTAATACCGACCATATTAACGCACTTTAAAAAAAATGTAAAGCTTGATCAATATTCCTTCAAATAATCGGTATGATAAAAAACAGATTCTGGTTTGATAACTTTTTTATGATAAAGTCACAGTAGGATTTGAGAAATTGACGATTTAAATATTTAAGGTTTTGATAAAATAAAAGGGAAAATGGACGATTGTTTAAGTTTATCAATTTGTTTTTTCTTTTTTTTAATTCTAGTCTTTGATAAGTAGATGTAAAGGTGTATAGGGGGCACTAACAGAGGACAGCTTCAAGCAACTAAGTATTTATCATAATAAAAGGGGCCAATTTGATTGTTCAAAACAATGAAAATTCTTTCTCTCTCATACGTTTTACTGTACTTAAAAATTTCTTGTTTTCATCTGTTTTAATTAACTCATTTATTATTGAAAGTTTTCAACGTCATAACAGTTAGGTAAATACATAATTATATGAATGCTTTGAGTATAGCATAGACATCAAGACTGGGCGAAGGGCCAGGGGAGGGGAGGGGGGCTAAGTCCCCCACTTATTTTGGAAAGATATATACATTACATAAGCATTGAAAATGCAGCGTACCCTTTATAGGTTTATTGCTCCCCTCCCCCGTTTGTTACCGACACCTATGTATGCGAGAGATAAAGATTTGGACTGGGGGATCTTATACCCGTCTTCTCCTTTTTTCGACGGGAGTTAATCAATTCATTTTTGAGGTTAGGGTTAGGCTTAGTTCTTTGAAAGATAAATAAGTAAAATAACAAATCAAATCTTTCCATGACTGAAATATGATTTTTTTTTTCAAAGTGCGTTAAGTGTCTCCATGGTAAAATATATTGATGTAGAATCTTAACGCACTTTGAAAAAAAATTTCAAAGTGCGTTGAGTTGTTCCCAAATTTAACGCACTTTGAAAAAAATTTTTCAAAGTGCGTTGAATTTTGTCCCAATTTTAACGCACTTTGAAAATTTTTTTCAAAGTGCGTAATTTTTTCGAAGTGCGTTGCCACAATGCCATCATGGATTTCTTTGAAAATCATCCAGTCTATTCCCTGGAGAATGCGTGGTTGGAAAAAAGAGTGAAAATCCCCTGTCCTCTTACAGGATCTCGAGTGAGGGTGAAAATCAACCACCATTATCAGCAATACAAATGGGTCACCTGTACTCATATGAGTCGTCTGACACCCATCAACACCATTCAGAATGAAAGTTCATGGTACTTGGACATCGGAGATTGTATGAAATATTAGTTCAAGATGGAGAAAAAAGGACTGACATTTTCACCTTATTATTGCCCTACAGAGTACGTGTATTGTCCCATCCCCTTTTCCCAGATTAAAGACTCGATGGAAAAGAAAGGACTTGGGGTATTGAGCCGAGTGATTGAGGTCCGATCAGACGAAGAAAAAGAAGAAGAAGTAGAAGTGTAAATAATTGAATAAAAATGTTTATTTTTAAAAAGTGTTGTTATAAATACAAAGGTTCCAAGGTCTGGGGTCTCAGTCGTAGACTGAACATGGCCGAGAGCAGTGGGTTTTACATGACTTTACCCAGCGATGGGTCTATGTCCTCTTTTTCTAGCAATACCACCGCTCAATTTAGAACCTGATTACCCCAATCCCTGGATTTAACGGACGGTCAATGGGAAGTGGCCTTGACGGAAATGATCTATCCTTGTAGTATCGAAAATATCAGTGAAGACGAAGCTTATCTAGACAGATGTATGGTGGAAAAAGTTCCACGCTTTTTTAACGTTCCGGGGAGGGAGAAACTGGATCTGGATGACCCGGATAAGTATCAATGGGGAAAGTCTTAACTCTTGAAAAGTGCCCCCATCACCTTTGCAGATACCCAACTGTTAATGGAATGGAGTCAAGCGTATTGGTTGACTGGTACTTTTGATCCAAAAGAGAAATTAAATTTGTATCGCCTCAAATTTAGACCGGGGCCTTATGCCAACCCTGAAGCACTTCTAGCCGAAATCAGTGAAGGTTTAGAACGGTGCCTGAAAACCATTTGGAAATAATATCAATCCTGGACCAAACCGAAGAGCAGGAATAAAGGAGATGGAATTGATGGGACTTTAAATCCCTCCTTAAGGAAAGTTCTAAAAGACCTGAAAGCAGAAGATGAAGAACCCCCTAAAAGCGAGATGAACTTAAACTATCGGGACAATTTCAATCGAGTGAATTATGTCACTCATTTATGTCAAATTCCCATCTTTATAAGGTTTCCCTTAAGTCTGGCTTATAAATAAGCCTACCACTCTCGCAAATTGGTGCCCGAAAATTGGACAGAAAACACCACCAAATGGATAAACATTAGTTACATGGCTCCGGACACTCCCGATTTATACCGGAATTTGAAATCCATGTATGTGTATTGTGACTTGATTCAACCCCAGACGGTAGGATCCAATGCCTTGAAATTATTAAGAGTGGTGCCTTGTCATTTTGAGGACAAAGAAAAACAATGTAAATGGGAACCCATTCGAGCGGAATATGTCCCTTTGAATAAAAACAGTTCGATACCATTGATATTCACATCATGACTCCTTTAGGACAACCCATGCCTTTTTTAAGTGGCAAATCCATCGTGAAACTTCATTTCAGAAAAGTATACTGAGATGAGTGTACCGTTGTTGTGTACCATCTTATTGGGCGTGATGACTTGTCTGGTCTGCTGTCTGTATTGTATTCAGCACTAAAAAAGAGTATAAAAGGAAGTCCCTGAGGACATTAATGTCAGTGAAACAAGAGACATGAACCATGCAGTATCATCACGGATTACTGAGACAAAGAGGACATGGACAGTTTGTCTATCATAAAGGATTATTACGTCAAAAAGGACACGTTTTTTAGGATCCCTATTTAAAGTAGCAGCTCCCTTAGTCAGCAATCTAGTAGGAGGATTATAAGGAGGGGGTCAACAGCAACCCCCACCATCAGCCTATTATCCACCCCAAACTATCAAAGAGGGGAAGGATTTTTTACTGATTTACTGAAAACAGGAGCTAAACACGCTTTGACTGCTGCAGCTAGAACGGGATTGGACGTATTAGAAAATAATAAGAGATCTTTAAAAGACGCAGTCAAAACTCACGGAGTTAGAGCCCTCAAAATACTTCGGGAATGGTGAAACAAAGAATGAATCTAGGCGGTACTAAGTAAAGAAGAAAGAATGATAAAACAGAGAGGATCGGGAATGGGGATGAAAATAACAAGGAGAAAAAGAAGAAGACGACAGAGAGACCGAGGATTTTTTACTGATTTACTGAAAACAGGAGCTAAACACGCCTTGACTGCTGCTGCTAGAACGGGGTTAGACGTTTTAGAAAATAAGAGATCTTTAAAAGACGCAGTCAAAACTCACGGAGTACGAGCCCTCAAAAATACTTCGGGAATGGTGAAACAAAGAATGAATCTAGGAGGTACTAAGAACAGATGAAAAAAGACACCTATGTTAGCCCGATGAGGTCCTAAGAGAAAATGGAAAACACAAGGAGGATTTCTAAAAGAAAACGTCCTTTAGATGTGTTTGACTGAGAGAGTATTAATAGGCCAATCCAGTGAACAGAAGGTTCATTTGTGAAAACTTAATCCTAGTAGACACATCATGTTACAACCCGATTCCTGTGGGTGTGGGATGAACAATTTACAATTGTTCCAAATCCCTCCCACTAATATTGCTTTAGAAGACTAAAAATGGGAAGAATATTACCCCATTTCCAGTACTTTAGATTCCGACACCGCTCCCA
This sequence comes from Saccostrea cuccullata, assembly GCF_032062105.1. Taxonomy (NCBI): domain Eukaryota; kingdom Metazoa; phylum Mollusca; class Bivalvia; order Ostreida; family Ostreidae; genus Saccostrea; species Saccostrea cuccullata. The sequence continues at coordinate 19,282 of NW_026936270.1, forward strand.
TCGAATTTGAAATTAAAGGACAAGGAGATCACTATCTGGATTTATCTCAAACTCAATCTTCAAATGGTATGTAAATTTACCAAAGACGATGGAAGTAATCTGACTTGGGCGAACAGCACTTTGAGTCCAGTGAATAATATCTTACATTCCATGTTTACGGAAATCGATGTCAGTCTGAATGGGAAAATAGTGACTCCGGGGACGGATACCTATCCTTACAAAGCTTATCTGGAGAAATTATTGTCTTACCAACCAAGAACTTTAAAGACACAGATGAGGGCCTGTAGTCTGTGGGAAAAAGATACGGCAGGACACATGGACGAAGTGGGGTTAAATGACCTTGGTGTAGCTCAAAATAAAACCTTTAATGTAACTCCGGGTTAAAATGGTGGTGCCAACACGGTGACCATTAACCAACCCATCCTCACAGAGTTACCGGCCAATTCTAAAAACGAAGGATTCCGAAAAAGACACCAAGCTATCGATGGGAGTAAGAAAATCACTTTGCTGGATCGTTTACATCTGGATTTGTCTCAACAAGATCGATTTCTGCCTAATGGAGTGGACGTCCGTTTACGATTTAATCGAGCTAGACCCGCTTTCTACATGATGATCAAAGGAAGAAGTACAGGAAAAATGAAAATATTAAGTATGGTCTAGTGGGTGAGAAAAGTCAAACCCACATCAGTCATGATGAATGCCATTAATCAGAGTTTGAATACCCACAGAGCCAAATATCCTTTGAGAAGAGGGGAAGTGAAAACATTTACCATCGCCACAGGGATTCAGTCTAAGATTACGGATCATCTGTTTCAAGGCCAGATGCCTAAACGTCTCATTTTAGGCTCTGTGGAGAATGTGGCCTGTAACGGAGATCAAACTAAAAATCCTTTTCATTTCCAAAACTTTGGGATTAAGAAAGTAGATGTCAGTATCAACGGAGAGACCATGAGTACTGGTTGTTTTGAGCCTAATTTCAACGACAATTTATATCGGAGATCTTATTTCAGTCTGTATCAAGCCCTGGGAAAATTAGGAGAAGATTGAGCTCTGAACATTACCCTAGAAGAGAATAAAAGCGGCTACACTCTATGGGGCTGGGATTTCACTAAAGATCAAGAGTTGCAATCGGATAAATACGTGGCTAATTGGTTTAAAAACACTTATCATAAATTACCTACGGGTCATGGACAAAAGTGTCAAAGTTTTTATCAAAATGTATTGTAATGCATTGTTGTTGTTTGTTGTTGTTTGTTGGTAGATCTCAATAAAAGGAAAAAAAAAATGTGGGATTTACTTTTCATTTTTAAAAGTAGGTTATCTCCCTTTAACCATAGATTATTTTTCAAAACACAAAACAAAGTGGTAAGGGTTTAATTTAAAGATTGGTAAAAATACATACAATGAAAAGGTATAAATAGTAAACATGGTGTTGACTGGCTTTCTTATGGGTGACAGCTTCAGCAAAGAAATGAGTCAGAACACTAGATTAGAGGAAACTGAATGGTTACTTAAACAGGCGGGAGGAAAAGATATCATACCACCTCACTAGATGGAAAAACATCCTGTAGAATATTAACCTCAGGAGGAGGAGGAAAATGAAAAAAATAAGACCAAACAATAAAACTAAACATGTTATTAGAAAAAGGATTGACAAAGCCACCGGATTTTAAACCCCCAGAACCATTATAGAAGAGTCAACAAATAATGAAAGAAGTCAAAACTCAACTCTTGGAAGACATTAAGACTCATTTTAATAACAAACATAAAGAAAATACAGGCAATCGTTATATTGTTTACTTTATAATAGACAGATTTAGAGTAGCCAAAAATTGGATATTTAATTTAACTGTGTGCCGATGTAGATCAAATCATTCGCAGTGATTATCAATACTTGATTTTACAAAAAGAAATGCATCCAGAAACTGGAAAACTTCATCATGTGAGAGGATTCATTCAAATGAAATACAGCGGTCATGAGAGAAACATGTACAAAAAGATTCATGGGTTAACCTGTTTTAATATGTCTCACAGGACACCAGAATTGGAAAGAACATTTTACAGACAAGGTGACTATGAAGAATATGGAGTTCTGAAACCGGAGGAGAAAAACAAAGAATTAGTTCCAAGAGATTGTAGATTTACCTGAAAAAAAAATTTAAAAATGGGTTGTAAATTTGTTGTTCTATAAAAACAGAGGTGATTTAAAAAGCAATCATTACATCATGAGTCTTCAGGAGATACAGGGTGATTTATTCGAGAGTGAGGTAGAAGCCATTGTCCATCAATGTAATTGTTTGACTGTAAAAGCTCATGGATTGAGTCAAAGTCTGGCGGAAAAAAATTTCCACAAGCGAATCTCTATGCCACCCGCAGACCGCTAGGATCTAGAAATTCAGCCCTAGAAGAAGGTAGAGAAATTCCAGGCACTATCAGGCTGTTTACTTCACAAACCCCTGTGGTCATTTGTTTACTAGCTCAATGGGATTATGGAAAAGCAAGTCACCAAATTAAAAGAATTTCCACTTATCAGGATACCCCACAAAACAGAGAGAAATGGTTTCAAACTTGCTTACAAGAAATGAGAAGCTTACCTTACCAGACTTATGCTTTTCCTTACAAGATTGCCTGTGGGCTAGCCGGAAGAAACTGGAATCATTATAGCCATTATATTGAACAATTTGTACACCCTTATGACAAACAGGTGTACATTCTTCATCAACATTGAGTGTATGTATGTGTTATTGTTGTTTTGATGAAAAATAAATTTTAAAATGTGTCTATGTGTTTTATATAAATTTATTTAAAAAGGGGCTTCTGTGGGTTTTTTTTTCTTTTCCATATTTATTATAATTTAAATAAAATTTAAAAAAATCAAAGTTATTTTTTAAAAAAAGAAAAAAAAATCTTAGTTTAAAAAAATTAAAAAAAATTTTTCTATAAAAATATAGATAAGTGACCTGGTGTTAACTTGATACACACATAAAACGTTTCTTTTTTCTACCCACTGTATGAGAAGGGTACTCTTTTCTTAGACACAAATCGTTTCTTTTTGACTGTATCTTTAAAAGGTACTCTTTTTCTTAGCCACACCACGTTTCTTTGACTGTATTTTAAAAAAGATAATCTTTTCTTAGACACAATCGTTTCTTTGACTGTATTTTTTAAAAAAAAGAATCTTTTTTCTTAGACACAAAAGTTTTCTTATTACCATTGTATAAAAAGGTATTCTTTTCTTAGACACAAATCGTTTCTTTTTGACTGTATTTTTTAAAGGTACTCTTTTTCTTAGACACAACACGTTTCTTTGACTGTATTTTAAAAAAAGATCATCTTTTCTTAGACACAAATCGTTTCTTTGACTGTATTTGAAAAAATGATAATCTTTTTTCTTAGACACAATCGTTTCTTTTTTGACTGTATAAAAAGGTAATCTTTTCTTAAACACACAACGTTTCTTTTTGACTGTATTTTTTAAAAAAGATAATCTTTTTTTTTCTTAGACACAAAACGTTTCTTATTTACCTCTGTATAGATGGCATCTTTTCTAAACAATTGGGTGGCCGTGAAAACGGCCGTTGGGTAGATTTTTTTATACAGGGTTTACTCCCAGGGTGTCCCCTGCCTCGTCCTCGACCCCGGAACTCTGGTCGCTCTGAGAGGGGTGTCCTGGCTGAGGGTGCTGGCGGCGGCGGTCTGGTGAGGGGTGGCGGTCTAAGTGGGCGTGGATGCTGTAACCTCACGCCGCATGGTGCCCGGACGCCGCGGGTGGCCACGTTTCTCGGGATAGGGGCGCTAGGTTCCCGTCGTCTGCAGATTGGGGCAGCAGCCTAAGGGCGGAGTCTGGAGGACCAGCACCTCCGAGCACCGGTAACAGGCGGGCCTGTTCCGGCACTGGCAACAAACGTAATTCGAGGGCTGGTCCTCCAAACATACTGCACACTGGGGGATCCGGGCCTCGGATAGCTGGATCCCCCAGACTGGCACGGGTCCTCTGGGGACGGGCGATCTGGCTGGGGTGCTGTCCGCTCCTCCGATGACGATGAGGACTGTCTGGGGTCCAGTCGTTGGTGACGGGGGGCTCCCAGCTCGAATCAGAGTCCCATCCTGCTGCAGCTGCCGCTCTCTGGGTCTGACTCGGGGACCAGGTGGGTGTTGGAGGTCGTCGCGGGGGGGGGACGGGCTCCTGGGGCTGATTACAGGAGGGGGACGGATTCCTATAATCCTCTGGGCTGCTAAGGGGTGCCGAGAATCCTGGGGATCCCTGGGGTTGTTCTTCATCATCGCCCTCTCTGCTCTCTGTCCGTCTGTAGGGTGTAGCCCGCCTTGTCTGTCTTCTTCTCTGGCGTCTCTCCCTCTGTGCTCTTATATTCTCATTCCTGGCCATCGGGCCAGCTCTCGTCCCTTGGTCACATCCCTTACTATCCACACTGCGAGAACTTCCACTCAGCTCACGAGAAAAGATCTTCTTCAGAAGCCATCGTGGCGTATATAGGACACTAACGAATAACGCCGACTGCTGGCGAGCGTCTGTATTACTGCACAAATTACGAACGTTATAGAGAGCACCTCGATGGCGAGAGCCGAAATATCATGGCGAACCGAAATTGTGTGATTTGTACTTTGGGACATAGACCTTTTCATGGATTATTTAATGTGTATTCATAGTAGGATTCCATTATGATACAGGTCTAAACAAGGTAAGTTTCCTGCTTCTTTTCATACTAGAATTGATACATGACATGCATCCGTCGGGGAGAAAAGAATAAAAAACCTCGAAGCGACGAGGCGAAATCCAGTGACCCAAGTGTATGAAATAAGTCTTTTAAGTCTTTTTAAAGGGTGAGATCAGGAAAACTTATGTGGGTTAGGGAGAAGGGACCTAGAGAAGAGTGTCGATATAGTTTTTATTTCAAAAGAATCATGATCAGGGTAAAAAACAAGCTAAAATAGGTTTACCTATAGACACAAAGGGGGGTCAGAGGTCACGGATTTTCAGAAAATAATACTATGAGATAAATAAGGATTCTTGGAATCTAGCCTTCATCTGACTGATATTTTAAGAAAAATGGAATGTCATGAGATTAAAAGCAATTCGTATCTACTTTTTAGATCATGTAGGAGTCTTGATCGTTTGTTTTTACCAAAATCGAAAACTGACTTGTCATCGGGTGTTAACAACGCATTGCATACACATCCCCTGATTTTTAAAGTAACCAGATTTTATGAAAGAAAATTTTATATGAAAAGAATCGTATTGCTTTGAAAATCATTGGTATTTACTTTATGGATCATGATCCACTCCAGTTTTTTTTTTACAATGTATTTGATCAAAAACCATACAGAGACTCCGCGTCTAAAAAGAATTCAAGATGGCGTCATAAATAACGAAAGACTGACGTATTATTACATGATTTATTTCTAAAAAAAAAACTAACAAAGCTTCTAAGTGTCGAATTCTCCTCGAACAGGTATATAAAGCAAAGCTGGGAATTGAAGATCAGTCTTTGTTGGCATTTTGACAGACGTGAAAATATGACAGAAGCAATGATGAATACCCCAAAGAACCCTTGTTATGTGACACATGAAGGGTCTCCATGCCAGAGTCACAGGATACAGTTGGATTGGACTTGGGCATGTATAATCTTCCAGAATACATGAATAAAGAAGATATAGGTATCTTGACTACAACTCTGGATGGGATTGTCAACATGCTGACTGGTATTGATAACAAGCTGACTGGTCTGAAAAATTACAACACCAGTGAATTTTGTTTGATTCGTGCAAAATTATCCAAATTAGAAGTGAAAGTCACTAACATGCAAGACAAAATGAGAGGAGGAGGAAGCACTTACCAGAAAAAAAGAGGAACAAGGGGGATCCGGAGATACTTAGAGAACAAGACAGACGGATCCATGCTACATCTTTAAAGAGTTAGGGCATTGGGGCCTAGATTGTCCCAGAAAATAACAGGATTTGTGCTACAAGTGTGGGAAATTTGGCCATTGGGCTAATAAGTGTCCAGAGGATAAGGAGGAGGATCAACAAATGGAAAAAGAAATAGAAAAACTGGAGAAAAAGCCTCAGGAACCCAAGACTTCAGGGACACATCAGACCAAACCCTTAGTGAAAGAAGGAGATAAAAAAGAGAAAAAGGAACACAAGAGAGAGATTCAAGGCCCCAGCACTACTCACAAGAGGAAACTGTCCCTGACGACCGATAAGGCCCAGAAGAAGAACGCAGTACAGTTAAGGCAACACATGAAAAAAATATGGTAATGAAGTCATAATGAGGTCTGACGTCATGACAGTTGCTCCGCCCTGATTGATCCATATAAGGAAATAGTGCTCAAAATAACTATTTACTGATATTTGCAAGACTTTGTAATAAACAGCAATATTTTCATGTTTAAATGGAAAATAATTAGTGATTTTCTCATATATTTAATAGCATGTCTTTAAAATAATTCTCTTTTTAATGTGTCGTTTGTCTGCATTCGGCTTCAGCCAAGCGCTTGCACTCGGTGACACGGAATGTTGTTTACATCTAAAAAGCGTGGCCACATCAGCTGAGATTTGCAGTGGATTTAAATGCAATAACCACACAATCTTTAAAGAAAATTGGGATAGGATAAGAGACAAGGCATTGCTTCTCCCTTTTACGAGAATATGAGGACATTATTTCGGAGAATGTCAGAAAACAGAGACGATTTGCACAAGCTCCGTAGATCCATTACTAATATTCCAGGCCAGGTATGTATGCGCATATGTAGGTACATATACATGTATAGATCTACAATATGTATTCTTCATGCTTTTATCAACATCAAAGAAAAACCCCGAGTGTGTGCGTGTTCATTTAGATGTATTATTTATCACAGTCAGTGAAAAATTGTAATACATTGCCTTGTGTGTACCCCCCCCCCCCCCCCCCCTATACTAAGTTGCACACTTTATCACTTTTTAGAATTATTAAAATTTAACTGCACTAAATATGTACTGAGTTCTTGTCAATTAGCTCATTTTCTTTGAGACAATATGTGTAGTAATGGAGGTCATTAACAACACAAATTTAAACTAAATTAAATGAGATGTTTTCATTGTTTCAGTCAATGGTTCACTAGTGACTAGGCCTAAACAAGCAATGATCATGTCATTTGACATACTAATATGCTACACAATTCAAAAAAATTATCAGTGTCATTATGTTGAAAACGTAGAACCTCAACTGGTTGTAATTTTCTAGAATTTTTATATTAATGAAAAAAAAATATTCATTTTTTGTTTAGATTACATGTACATGTACATTAAAAATATTTGTATAATACTTTTATCATTGTAGCTGTCCAGAGTTTCAGGCTTAAAGAACATGAAGAATGAATAAATAAAAAATGTATCATTTCTCCACAGGGTATGTATACTTCTAATAAAAATTTCACATTTTTAAAGTATGCATGTGCTATATATTTTTTTTTCATTTTGGTAATGGTGAAACTCAGGATTTTGTTTAGAAAATATTCTATCAATAACTGTTGTAAATGTCAGAGGTTTCACTTTCCCAGAGAAGTTTTGTAACACAATTTTTTTGCCATTTAAATGAATAACATAAATTCACTACAGTATACAATGTAGTATAATTTGCTTTGTCAAATGTAATGCCATTCTATTCGACAATGTATATTTAGTAATCTCATAGCATATAACTGCATACTTTATATATTGTGTTGTAGGCCTAGCTATTCCCAAATGTTGGACTAATGGATTCATTCAGGCAGCAAGTTAATCCATCATTTAAGGAAACTGGTATGCTCAATATTGGCTATAAACCATACAATATTCCTGGCAAGATTATTGAATTGTTTTGATAATAATTAAAAACTAACAGAAGAATTGAAAACATGTATATGCATTCTATGTTAAATGTTTTAATGCATTTTTTTTATTTCACTTTTTTAAACACAAATTATTTTCAATAATGGTATTTCCTGATTTTTCTCATATTTTCAGAATTCATTTTATCCACAAGAACATGAGATGATGGAAATAATTTGCACCTGCCCTGCATTCCTAGTCTGTCATTGGATTTGTAAAGAAATGTTTATTAAATAAAATTTCTAGAACTAATAATTTGACTTTTTCATATATTTACTGTACAGCTGTTGAAAAGGCTATTAAGATTTGAAAATCTTATTGCATACATATTTTGTGTGGAGGGTACTGATGTCCATCAATATCTTATTTCCAGCATGTACATTGTGTTCATATATTTTTCAATAAATTACCAAAAACAGGAGACAAGAGACCCCCCCTGATTGATTCAAAATAGGATAAGGGACCACCATTTGATTCTGAGGGAAGGGGAGGGGGGTGGCAAGTTTTTCCAAGTCAAATTTTTTTCATTCTCATGTCAATGAAGGACAGATTAATATTTATTTCCGATCAACAAGATGAAGGACAGATTATTTATTTATTTTTCTCTTCATTGAAAAGTCTAACAAGCCAAAAAAAAAAAAATAAAAACTCTGATTCGTGGAAGGGCGAGATCACTGATATGCAAGTATTTATTTCTAAAATCTGCCAGCCCCTCCCCCTCATGATCTCGTATGCAGAAAGAAAAGAAAAATTATTAACACAAGTGTGTGTACCATAGGCGTCGGAAGCAAAATGACAGGGGGGCTATTAGAGAGGGTGGGGGGTGGGGGTAAACCAACAGAGAAAGGTAAATTCCAAAGCCTACATTATGTAATCTATATAATTTGCAAATAAGTAGCTATAGGTAGGCTAAGCCCCCCCCCCCCCCCCCCCCCCGGTTCCGACGCCTATGCGTACATTAGTAAGAGAGGGGTATAGATACGTATTTAATTAATTTCTTATTAATGGAGGAAGCTATATTTTAATTAACCATTTGTTTTCTACATGAATATACAAGGCCGTAACTAGGCTCAAATTTATAGTGAGGCAAAGGTGCTGGGAATTTTAGTCCCATATGGGGCAAGGATAGTATCTGATGGTCAGAGATGGGGGTTTCCAGGGAGAGGTGGATCCTGAAACCTGGGTACTAGAAAACAAAAGATTTAATCTTGGAATGTATTTTGTCGCCCGCATGGCACAGTAGTTATAGCGTATGCTGTAGAGTCGCAGACTAAGGAGTTGATCCTTATATCGCGGGTTCGAATCCCACTACAGGATCTGGAGACTGGTCCTTCGGATGAGACCATAAAATCCGAGGTCCTACATTGCATGCCACAGTAAGAGATGACACAAAAAAGTTCTCTCACTCTTCAATCATCTTTAATGACCCAGAAAGCCCAGTGCAGCCCTCCATCGGCAAGAAGTAGTGTCTCAATATGAATAAGAAAATCTTAGAAGGGATGTTAAACAATTTACAAAACGAACATTTTGAATTATATTTTACATGCGTTCTAAATGGAAAACTGGTGAGATGAACGATTTGGAGAAATTGAAACAAAAGTTGAAAATATTTATTTACTTTGAAGACACATAATTTTATGTTTCATATTATTTCAGTCTAAAACTTTTTCACTTTTTAGAAAACTGAAAAATTTTAGTGAGGCATTTGCCTCATTTGCCTCAATGGTAGTTACGGCCTTGATATAGCGGCAATATTTAGACCTATGTGTGTAATACTAACTTCTTTGAGGAAATGCGGGAGGTTTAAAAGACGTCTTTTACCATACAGTAAATGTGTACAATGTATCGAGAACGAATACACAAAAATAGAAAGAAATGTCAAGAATTTTATTCATACGGGTTTGATTTAGTTAAAAAAAGAGTCCAGCCCTGTCCGCATGTATATTTATAAAAATTTACGAGGTAAACAAACTATATCAAGTACTCAAGAGTTATCTCCCATGCTGGGTCAATGATGCGTTTGAAAACTATAATTAGATTGACTCTTCCAAGATTTCAATTTTTAATCAAAAAGTGCAAGGGCAAGGCGACAATTTCAAAAGTAGGTTTTTATTTTAAATTATTTATTTTATTGTGTAGTTTTCAAAAAGTGATGCTCATTTCTTTGTAATCCTTTAGTTAATTTATAATTCACGATGAAATAAGGAAAATATCCTATTTTTCATACAATACTGTCTGTTTTAGCTGAATAACTTAATTATATCGGAAAACTAACTGAATGAGCATCACTTTTGAGAAAGTATAGATACATAGGGACAACACAAAACATTTTGCAGTTAATTTTTTGTTTGCCTTGCCCTTGCACTTTTTGGTTAAATTTGACATATCATTTTTTGACCTAAAATCGGAACCCACGTGACTTCAGGGGGTCACATGATGTCAAAAAATACCGATGTGAAAAGCGATGGACATATTCTTCAAGATAACAAATAGCTATTTTAACTAGAGTGTCTTGCTAAAAAATAAAACTGTTAAGCATAAAATGTTTCGGATTTCGTGAGTTTTTATAGAAAATGTTGCCTTAACTGTACTGCGAAAAAGTAATTTATGTATTTTGGTTCTGAATAAAATTTGTTATTTTTTGTATTGTGTTGTTGTTTTCGAAAAATCCAGTTTGAACCGGCTGGGCTAGACTGTGAATGAAAACGTGACGTCATAATCACATTCTTGACTGGCTGCCAAATCGTAGTAGCGTAGTAAAAAAAACTAGGATAGTGTAAGCGTCCAATTGGACATATAAGGGCTGTGTACTGAGTTGACCCACTTAGCCCCAGGGTTAGGGTTATGGGCTAGGGGTTAGGGTTAGGGTCAGGGCTGTACTCAGTTGACCCACCTAGCCCCAGGGTTAGGGTTAGGGTTAGGGGTAGGGCTGTAATGAGTTGACCCGCCTAGCCCCACCCCAGGGTTAGGGTAATGTTAGGGTTAGGGGTTAGGGTTAGGGTTAGGCGCAGCACATTTAAGGTTATTGTAAGGAGGCGGGGCCTAATTTGTACGGGAAATGTTTACTGTGACGTCACACATAATGTTATGTCTTCAAAATACCATAAAATGAATTTTTTTGCTATTTCAAACAGCTGGATAGCTGTAAACTATATACAAACTTACAATTACTTGCAGTTTTGTCGTTTCCTAAATCCCACACAACAGTATATAAACGATGCATCGATCGCAATGCACTTGTCAACGTAACGTCATCTGACGTAGTTTGTACACAGTGAGAGGCTGATCAAGTCACATTTTGTACAATGAAAAATGTCTTTTGTTCTTAAATAAAATATCATTTTTAGTAAAATAAAAAGCCGTTAACTTGGATGTGATGTCTTTTTTAGTTTATAATTTATAAACTGTACGCATTCTCCAGACAAGCGATACTGCCGTGTGTTTGTATGCAGATTCATTGAAAAGGTAATGGAAGGGGCCTAATAAATCGATTAATTGCAAGGGCATACCCTCAATGCATCTTGTCAAAATTTTACACATAAAATCAAGAAGCATTTAGATATTTGAAAAGTGCTGCGAACCTCTTGAAATCTTGCAAATAAATTAATTATAGCAATATTCAATGTAGTTGACCAGCAAAATATTCAACCTGCCGTCCTACAAATTTAATTTTACCAATTAAAAAAGGGAATCTATATACGTTCGCAGCACTTTTCACAAACTACATATAGTGTTGAAAAGGATTATAAAATTGACTAAGATTTTTATCTTGGTTATGCCCTTGCAATATTTAAATTTATAGATGACCTCTAAACGGCAAGTATAATTGCCAAAGTCATGTGTCGTCGACATCACATGACAAGTCTAAATAAAAAATCCAAATGTCCCCAATATGTAGATTTAAACCACATTACATATTTTTGATATCAGTGAATTCCTAAAAAGAATCGCCCATCCGGTTAAAAGTATGTATTTTTTATCGTAATAATCGCCGATATTTCCATTTGTAACCTTAACTGTGCTGCGGGGCTGTACTGAGTTGACCTCCCTATCCCCCAGCCCCTAAAAGTGCACTCCTTTGACCCACCCAGCGGCTTAGCCAATCAGAATCCAGCATTTTTTACCTCATTTGCATAAAAAGTGGACTCAGTTGACCTCCCCGGCCAAGAGCCTTATTCTACTAACATGATTCATTTCTCTGCTTATTTACCTTTAGAAAATAGTGTCTGGTGCCGTCGCTCAATTCATTTTTTTGATATATTGTGTAAAATGCTTTATAAAATCACACAGATAAATATCTTTGTAGGCAAGCATCATAATCTCAGATTGCTAAGAGGAAAACAGTACTTTGAATAATAAAAAAAATAAATACATACTCAATACTTATGATTCTGAAAATTTATTTTAGACCCATGTTTACGCCGCTCTCACTTTGCATGGTATATTTATAACATGCATACACCTTCTGAATCTTTGTCTCAACAGTATGATAATTTAATCACTAAAACTACTTACAAATCCACTTTCCATGATAATCAAGAGAATGAATGATTTCATATAGGGAATCCTTTCAATCGTCATTTCCTGCAAAAAATGTAAATAATTAATAATTATATTCAATATTTTTAAAAATATTCTATTCACCAGATTTTAAACACAGGTAATATCAAATACATGTATATTAATTAATTCGACTATTCCGTCAATTTAGTCAAAATCCCATGTAGATCGGTAAGAGAAGCGTCGCACATGCAATACCTAAAAGTTGATAACTTTAATTAAACAAATGATATAAACATTACGCAGTACTGTTAAGGCTTCCCGGAGCTTAAAATGCATTTAAAACGTAATTCTGCATTGCAAAGATGATTTTGAGTTTTATTTTTAAGTTATGTACTTCAGTACGCAAATTCATACAGAGAATCTTCTAGGCTATATATAAACATATTTGTTGCGATGTCACATGATCTTGTTGATCACTCGACGGCCATTTCTTCTTTTTTGAGATGTTTCACATAAATCGCTTCGGCACAGGTTATTAACACAATTATTATTAACTAAGTTTTTGTCGTATAAATAAACTCGTTGCATCCTTGTTAAACCGAAATATGCTTGGGAAAAGTTATACTATTTCTTTGGAACAAATTATTTAATATTAACCTCAACTTACCGACAAATTTGAAGGTACTTTCCGCTTAATATCGTCATCTCTTTTAAAACAAAGCCATTATACATTTTTCCCAAGCAGGATTCAGTTAGAGGGGAAACTCCTCTTACATATTTCCATAAAAGATATTAAATAAATCCTCATTAACAACCTGCGCCAGGCTCTTTTATACACATTTTATGAATTCTGCCTCTGTCCACGGGTATGAAAAAGGGTAAATGTCAAACGTATATTTTCGTACGAAGTTTGAACACGCTGACTCTTAAACAAGAGTAATAAAGCAAAGTTATCTAAATTATTCGGATATATTAGACTTTTAAAAAAATGATAAAAACACGTTTATTTTAAGCTAGAATTCTGTTACTTTATATGCAGATTGAAATAAGGTGTAAAATTTATGACACTCTCCCCATTATGACAGCTCGAGTATGCAGTGACTTGACGTCATTTTCAATTATGACGACATTTTTTTGTAGTTCAGAGAAGTGCATGCAGAAAGTACACTACAAGATTCTCTGGGTAGCCTTATCGTACCTGCGTAGATTTAGGAAAACATTTTATGACACTGCATGTTAACATTTTTTTTAATAACATGGGAACATTTTGTAGATTTTAAAATAATTTTCTGCGATAATTTTTCACCCAGCATTATAAAATTTTCCATTTTACAAATCTTAAAAACTTTGTGATACTGAACCTCCCTACGAAATACCATCGTATTCAATAACCTCACAATGAATCAGCTTAATATTATCAGAAACCTTTAAAATCTTTAGAATTACATCCATTGAATATTTTCTCCTTTCTTTAGACAACATATTGTGTTAATCAGTGCTTGAACTACAATATGCATGTCATCTATACTGATTTCTTGATCAGTGGCTGTTCCATCAATAAAACGAACAAAGCCTTTCGCATCATTAATAAGATAATTAAGGACAGATGATACAAACAAATTTTTTCTTTGAAAAAGATTACATATCATATCACAAGTTTAGAAAAATGGATGGTTCTTAGAATTTTTTCTCCGAAGAACTCGAAAATGAAATAGATTTGGAAAATATTAGTAATATTTCAATAAAAAAATCGAATATAGACAAATCACATTCAGAAAAGGTTTACAGGTGAAAAGAAATTTCAGAATATATTGTTATCCTGGCGCTAAAAGTGTAATATAAACCTTAGAAAAATATACCAAGCCAAGTGAATTTTTAGAGGAAGATCGAAATGACAAAAAATTGGCAATATCACATAGGCTGATTCTTACCATTTAGCTTTTCCTAATTAAATTCACCTGGCTCGGTGTATTTTTCTTACGTTTATATTACACTTCATAGAGGAGTATAAGGAATTTTTTAGATTTATCTTTTTTGTAATTGAGGTAAGAATGTGGAAGAATTAATCCAGAACTAAGCGCAACATTTTGTTCGCAATAAATATACAGTTTTTACAATAGGTGGCACTGTAGCTCTCCGGCCTATCAATATTTTTTTTTTCGGAGAGCTACAGTTCTGCAGCTATGTCGCCCGATGCCGAAGTTTTTTTTTACAATTATATTACTGAAGTTTTAAGTTTTATTATTCATTTAAGAAAAATAACATTGTCCTCTTAACCGTTACTGATATATGGAATGAAATATTGAGATAATGAACAGTATTAATCTCAAATGTAAATTTAAACAAGTGAAAAATATAAAGATAGCGAACTGAATTCAAGCTCAACTTTTTTGAAGCAATATAATACAGAAGAAGAGCGTATATAGAGCTCTAAAACATCAGAGGTGGGATCAGGTGCCATGGAGGCGTGAACATCCCCTGTTGACAAAGTTTTGACTGCAAATTTCACCTAAAAAATTCAGGTCACTTTAATAAAAGTTCAATTCGAAATGATACATTTACTTTTCATTGCATTTCGATTATTTAAATGTAATGACAGTCCTTGGAATAAACACATCGAAGCAGATCCTACAAATGCAGCCACATTGCTCCAAACTAATATACAGAGTGAAAAGAGAAGCTAAAGGTACAGTTATATATACAGGTTTATCATGGATAAAGAGTTTTTTTCGACCAGTCACGGGTGACAAAATAGGAGCCTGTCGTCGTTTTGGAGGTAAAATAGGCATAGGGGTTGTTGAAATATCAGAAATCAGGGTCCATGTATTTAAGACTTTTCAGAGTATTACCCTAAATCATTAATGAATACAGTCTTCGATATGCATATATTTAAGCTTAAAATAACATAACAAAGGCTTTAGCATAGAACTGCTTATATAGACCTTATTTACATGATAGCATTAATTTATTAATTCAATAAATGCTCTTAATTTTTAACATTACGTATAAAGTAGATTACTAGTTGCTGTCCTTAAAACAGGACTGCAGTATGTGGATCATATGTATGTGTTTTTAACCGAAATTCAAAATTTCTAGATGTTGTGAATATTCATGTAGGTTTATTTACATTTTCAACAATGCCCAATTATGACCGATTGTAGTCTCAAAGCAAAAGTGTTAAATTTTATCTCCGATTAGCCTTTAGCTCTTTAGTTTTGTCAGTTTAAAAAATCGGGATTTTGACACATGTACCCATAATGGCTTGAGACCTGTTCTGGATCTATCCAGAAGAAATAATCAGGGAAAAAAAGATCTGATGGTACACGTGCAGCACAGCTCTCTTTTTTTTTGGAGCCCCGACCCTCCCCACATTAAACACCATTGCTACAGACCTCTTTCAAATTGTATTTGGATTTCTGAAATATCAAATTATTTAGCGAGCCTTGACGCACAAAACTACTATAGATCACTAAACTCTTGATTAGAGAGACAAAATTTTCGCGAATTGTGGATATTGCCTTATATATTCTTAAGGGATACTATTATACGCGAGAATTAAATTTTCTTAATTAGCACACTGTCTCGCGTAATTACGCGAAAAGTTCTCGCGAATAAAAAGTGATTTACAGTGCCAGTGAAAACCTGCTTCACCTTTTTAAAGCTAGAACTAGTCGTTGAATGGCTTTTTTATTCAAGTTTTTAAGTTAAGAAATATACTTACATATTCGTATTCAGGATAAAATAATCAATGCCGATTTTATCAACATATTAACTTCAGGTAATATCTAAATACATTGTATAATGAGCAGAACAAAGTTTTCTTTCAGTTAAGGGTGTCCTTTACTATCCCTTCACTTGGCCTCACTATGCACTTAATCTATTGGTTGTTCAGATATAAGCGACTTTTTTATCCGAGTCACTTGGAATAATCAAGTTTATTTTAAATACTGAGGTAACGTCTTCATTTAAGGAAAAATTTATCAAGGAGGGAGATTATAACAGTTGCCTACAAACATAATCGGTACATTTTTTTACTAACTTAAAGTCGTTAAGATTCCTGTCCTATGTGTATTTAAAACTTTTCCAAGGACTATTCTTTTTGAAGTTAAAAATATACATCCAGAAAACTGAAAAAACCTCTATATTTAGGCTTGAATGACTCACTAAGACTAAGTAACACTATTGTAGAAAAAAGAGAAATTTATGCTTTTAGCAACATGACCCTTTAATGCCTAGGTCACATTTCCCGGCCGGTAGCCGTAGACCGGTGTTAATCCTTGGTGTTAGCAATGGCGCAACATAGGTCCACATCGGCCTTGTAGTCCTTAACGTATCAGTCACATTATCAAGCGATGTGGTATACGATAGACAACCAATGCGTTTTATGATAAAAATGGCGTGGTTGCCGGTCGGACTTATAAAGGCCATGCGATGCACTGCTAATCATAAAACAATGTTCCAGGATTATCGGATGATGTATATTGCATCGCTCATACATTGGTGAAGATTGTTTGTACATTGGTCGACTTCAGACCAGTGTTTGGTCGAATAACGACCGATAATCGGTCGCTACCTCTTGAACACCACTCAGCCTCCTGATGACCTCATATTTAACACATTTTGGACACTGCTCGGCCCTACATCGGCAAATCCTTGAAAGATGTGTTAATGAAGGGTTGCCGATGAGGAGCGATGTGAGGCATGCTTGGAAATATCGCTAAATTTTAACTACGTATTATTTCCTACGGATGACCCCATCGATTCGCAAAATGGCGTCAGTCACCGTCCGATCACTGGTGGTGCCTGGTTGGCAACTATGCCATTTTCATCAAAAAACGCATCGGTTTCTCATCGTATACCACATCAATGGATAATGTGACTGATACTTAAGTGGCCCTAAATCACAAATGTTACTAGTTATTGAGAGATCATTTAGAAGATAAATGATAACTGATATTCTCTATGAAAGTTAAAAAGCTCCGGAGTACAAATTATTTGCCTAATTTGTTCATCAAGTCTATTATCCTTTAACATTATTAATAAATTATACATGTATTATAGCTGACATTAAATGTATATGATTCTTTTATGCAAATACATATCAATATAAATGGATACATGTACTAAGTAACAAACACGTTCCTCTAAATTGTCAATGATATCTTGAATATCAAGAAATGAACTATTTTGAAAAGTGGCCCTCACATGAAAAGATCAATATGTCGTATTGCTTGTATTCTTGACAAACTATAGTGTCAAGAAACGAATGAACCAAATATTGAATCAAATCTTACATTTCTTATGATATAACGTTAATAAACGATTAACAGATAAAGAAACAGATAGACAGATAAATGCCCGGTATCTTTTTGTCCTACAGGTGACAAAATAATTTACATTTAATTAGCTGTAGAAAAAAAACGCCATACTTATGTAGCATAACAACAATTATTAGAATAATAATTGTATTTATGTATTTAATGCGACAATTTGTTTGTTGGTTTCCAGAAACATTTACGTTGATAAATTGTGAAAATTCTCAGATCCACGCCTTGTCTGAGGGATTGTGTAAGGTCACGTGGTCAGCTCAGCGAGTCATTCACACTCGCGCGCTCACCACCGCTAACATGAAGCACGTCTATTTTGAAGAGAATTACAACTTTTTGTGATCGTTAATCTTATAGTCAGCCAGGGACGTGCTTTTTCATTCCATCATTCTGTCGAATATTGTCACAATTTGTGCTGTTTGAGTTTTATTTTATTGTTTACTTAACCGATGGTGTTGCCCCAAGTTTTCGCGGGTTATTCATACGTGTAGATATTGCAATGCCCATGTGGGGTATATTGTTCTGATGACTGGACTTGATTAGTTTTATGTTGTGTTTAATTGAACTGGCATTCTTTCATTAATTGAGGGAGAGAGATTCTCATATACCCACATAAAGCGTGTGATTATCGATTTATATTCTTTTTTTCGGCAAATATATTTATTTTCTATTTGTAAAAATACAATGTGAATTTATAACTGAACGACTATAACCATACGCATTTATATCAATGGAGACTCGGATTTGTTTGGCGAGAAGTTGTGAAAATATTCATCACTGGAAGTAACAGCAGGATGGCGTTTTTTGGAAAACAATTACGCAGCTTGAGATTATGACGAAGTCCTTGTCAGCGATACACTTTTGGAGCCACAGAGGTTTCAGGATGAACTTGGGCTATCAAGTTCAGTTGGTGTACATCTGTGCTGCACCCCCTTGCACGACCAGCCCATGTGGATGTTGTGTGGATGTATACGGAATGCTGATATTCAATCGTCTTAATTATAAGGCCAGTGTAGCATTCTTAATCATTTTATTTCACAATGTGTTGCGTATGGTTTGGGTAGGCTATGAATAGGAAAGGTCATCTTGGATAAAGCTTGCCAGCAAACTGTTTATTAAAAGCAAGGATATGAATTTCATTGTCTAGCCATTTATATAAATGCAAAATATTAAAAACTACGCAGGCAGTTTTGTTTAATTTGTTTCTGTGGAAATTATAGAATTTGGACTTTTGTTCGGTTATCATAATGACAATGGTTTCGGTCTAATGTAGTAATGATATATTAAGACATGGTTATACGGATTTATATGTACCATATGAATAAGTTTCTCATAATTATATAATCTTGATATATAGTTTGTATGGAACTATGGTACAGAGTTTTTGTTTAGTTCACAAGTTTTGCCAATGTCTATCTACAGGAATGTCTTATCAGTGCCCCAACCTCTATCTCTGAATCAAGCGACAACGGTGATGCCCCCTGTGGCGTTAACGAGCCAGCGTAATTTATATTTGCAAGTGAGTCAGCAAGTAAATAACATAGATAGATTCCAATTGTCCTCCCTCCATAAAATTTTCAAATGAGTTCCCAAAATAGCCGGTAAATTTGGGTTAAATTTATTTTCATAAATTGGTACAGATTCCACGGTCAGTAAATTAAATGATAGGATTTTCCATTTACATTCCTTTTCGGAAATTAATCGATGACAGGCTAAAGTACAAACAAAATTATTTAATTATTTTAAAATATTTCTAATATACAGCTTAATGAGAGACATTGCTTTGAGTTATTACTCATGATGTAAACTGTACGTGACACCTGTTTATCTCGTATTTCTATTTATTAATTTTATTTAATTATTAATATTTCTTTTATTTTCTGTCTAATCCTCAATTTTATTCATTTTCTTTAAATATTAATTTGCATTTATTAACTCCATGAAAAATTGTTTTCTAACATATGTCTATATCAATGTTCTATTAATGTTCGGTCTTGTTTGACATCTGTAGTTGTAAGTTAATTGTTTTCATTTGATGTTTAGGAAAGGCATTTTTGCGCTGGTAGCAGTATCTCATTCTTGTTGACATCTCTTTCCTGTCTCACGATAGCAATGTCATTTACTCAATCTTGTTATCAAATTTATGGCTAGATCCTAGGATTGTGTTCTTTGAATTGGTTATGCTTAACTCTACCTTATTTCAGTGTTGTAAATTAATGTCTTACGGATTCCCTATGTTCATGCAATTTTCTATCCGTAATTATGTTCCCCAAACGAAGTTGGGGAACATATTGTTTTTACTCTGTTTCTTATTATTATTATTATTATTATTTTTCTTCCTGGGAAAATTTTGTACGCGAGTGATCTTGTAAACTACACATCCGACTTAGGTGAAACCTTTTTAGGGTAAGTAGGCATGTTATGTAGATTTGCGGAATCAAGGTCATTTTGCGCGCACGTGCTTGCAAGAGCACGCACGTGCAACACGTGAAATGACCAATATAATGGATATTGCCGTAACTTTTCTATTTTTTGATGAAATTTTTTGAAACTCATAATGTAAGGATACATTAGTAGTATAGACAAGATAGCATGGTCAAAATAGCAAGATCTCACGCGCATGCACGTGCGCTTCGCTCTGATTGGCTGAAACTAAAGTCTCAATATCTTTCTTGTTTCTTGTCATAATCCTTTGAAATTTTGAACACAGTCCTACATAATGAAGATCTAACGCAAGATATATATGAATTTTCACGAAAACATGCGCATGTGCGCGTGCTGCAAGCTGATTGGCTGAAACTTTAAATGGCAATATCTCCTTTGTTTTTTGACGAAATTCTTTGAAATTTAAAATATAGTCATGCATTAGGATATCCTACAAAATGATATAGAAAAATATCATGAAATAACGCGCATGCACGTGTTCTGCAATCTGATTGGCTAAAACTTTAAATGGCTATTTCTCCTTTGTTTTTTGACGAAATTCTTTGAAATGTAAAATATAGTCATGCATTAGGATATCCTACAAAATGATATTAAAAAAATCACGAAATAACGCGCATGCACGTGTGCTGCAATCTGATTGGCTGAAACTTTAAATGGCTATAACTCCCTTGTTTTTCAACCAAACAGGATGGGATTTAGAACATAGATAGATGTAAGGGACTCCTACAAGAAGGTATGATCATCATGCACGTGCACGCACGTGCGTGCATTTGAAACTAGTATATTTAAAAATACACTTGAATGAGTGATTTTTATTACTTTTGGACTGAATGCTTTAATATATAGTACATGTATATTAAAATATACAAATAGTGTAGACAAGATGATATGGTCATAACGCACATGCATTCACATGCGCTTGGGTGCAATGCTAAAAATTGAATATAATTGGTATCCTTCTGGGAAAACGTTGTTAAAGTCAAAAATGCACAGAGTTTGTCTTATTTAATGAAGCTTACAGGGAATATGGCACCGAAAGAGAGTTGGGGAGCGTTTGGGGAACATCTGTAACGGTTCCCGTTACAATTAGCACTAGTTTAATTGGCTGGTCAGTATGAAAGTAGGCGGAGTTGTCAAAGAACAGATGTGTGAGTTTGTAAGTGGGTCAATCAAGGAAAATTCTTTGTGTAATTATTTTTTTTCCCTCTACAAATTTTGTTCCACATTATATTTGTGAAATTTAGATTTTTGGACTTACAATAAATTCTGAATTTTAGAACCGGCTTACCAGTTGACAACAATATTACATGATGAATTTACTATACTCTAGGAATTTTACATCCTATTCAAAATGTTTATGAACATAATAATGATATTCTTCATCTTGTAAAACTAATTTATACTTTTTAAAATAGACACATGGTAGATTTCTCCATTAAAAGGACATACATCATGAATTAATGGATACAACCTTTTGGGTCCTACAGTTGTAATAGAAACAGTTGTTATGCACGTATTTTGGGGTTGTTTGATATTCGTTGAATTGCTGTTACAAATCTTGAAAAGTTGTAAATAAAATATTATATATATATATAAAGTTAAATAATTCAAGGTTGTAATAAGTAGAATTATAACTGACCTGGTGTCCTACTCAAGAGCACTTTCACTCATCACTAGGTAGAATTTGCAAAAATTTAAGTTTGTTAAAATTACTAGACCTTAACCATTAATCGTGATAATTATTGAAACTAATTTGCTAACAACGTGCTGAACAACATCTAGATAATTTATTAAGATATATTTTAGATTGCCATTATCAGGGACAGATCAGAAAATATGCATGATCTCGATAGTTAGCCCCCTGTCACTAGCATATTATACTAATTTTTCAAAGCAGGGATATCTGTAAGCCTGGATCTTTTGTAAATTTGCATATGGATAGCTACTCATTAGACAAGGATAAATTGTTCAGAAATCTCTATTAGAATTTTAAGGTACAATAGTTCATATGCATTGCATGGATAAATTTGCTTAAAATAACTTAAGTGTTGTTCTACTTCCAAAGAAAAAAAATAATAATCTACCATTTGATGCTGTTTTTGTTCTACTCCCAATAGTCCGATTTTAAAATGTAGTTCAACTGCAGGTCATTGTTTAACTATTGATTTGTTCTATTCATAAAAAATAGTTAGATACTAGGATGTAGTTAAAATACAGGTCAGTGATTTAACTGCTGTTTTGTGCTACTCACGATAAATAGTCAGATGCTAGCATGTAGTTTAAAAACAGGTTAGTGATTTAACTGCTGTTTTGTTCTACTCGCGATGAATAGTTAGATACTCATTAAGGATGTAGTTCAAATACAGGCTAGTGTTTAACTGCTGTTTTGTTCTACTCTTACAGTTACAAATACCTTACTAAAGGAACATGTTCATTCCCACACTGACAGGTCAGTGAATAACTGCTGTTGAATATTTAAATACCCCTCTCCTGACTTCGCTT
Organism: Saccostrea cuccullata; assembly: GCF_032062105.1. Classification (NCBI taxonomy): domain Eukaryota; kingdom Metazoa; phylum Mollusca; class Bivalvia; order Ostreida; family Ostreidae; genus Saccostrea; species Saccostrea cuccullata. The sequence continues at coordinate 41,931 of NW_026936270.1, forward strand.
ACTTGCTGGCTCAATTAAACAATACTTTTTGATTTGTCATTCACTCTGAAATTAGTTTTCTTCCATACTTACAGATATAACTTATCTTTATTTATTAGCATTACTCGGATATTATGTACATGTATTTCCTTCATTATATAACATGTAACTACATTCTCGTAAAAAGAGATAATGGAATAATGAAAGTTAGATTTTTTTTTAATTTCATTACGTAAGATGCAATATTTGGAGAGGCCAGTGATTAAATGCCTCCAAATAGATTTGATGTGTGCAAGCTCACCTTGGATGGCACGGATGTAATTTGCATGTCACATCTTACATGGATGTGACCTGCATATCACATCTTGTGGCCTATTTTGTTTTGATGTGCCATCTTTTTGCTAACTTTTTTATATGATGTTTTGATTGTCTTGTCTTACAGATACTTTTTTCTAGTCATTTTTGGGGGATCAGACATTATCATATTTTACGTAACTGATAAGCAAAGCTTGTGAATCTGATCCCCCTTCTTGTTTGTTAAATTGTTTTTGTTAATTGTTATCTGTAAAAGGATATACACTCCGTTTTCTAAGTATTCTATTTTTAAATCCCCGTCAGCTTAAGTGATTTACATTCCCGTCGTCGTGTGTATATTTTTTCTGTCTTATCTTACGCTGAAATTCAAAAGATCGAATTTTACATTTGTTTGGAGACATCTCCTAATCCTGCTTAGGTAACAAAAAATCTAAATATTGTTTTCCTCTTTCTGCTCCCTTATCAAGGAAAAGTAAGGTTTTCATGATTAAAAAGCACACGTGAATTGTCGTGAGAGAAAAAGAGAGAAAGAGTATGTTTGAGTTTCATAATATATAATGTAATGAAGATATCATTTGAAGATTTAACACATGGTAAATATCGATGAACTCAATGATTTCTATTGGTATATTCAAGAAGGATATGGAGATAACGAACAGTATTCAATCTCATAGTCCATAAAACAATACAAAATAAGAGTAGAGCAAATACGGACCCCCGAAACATCAGAGGTGGGATCAGGTGTCATGGAGGAGTGAGCATCTCCTGTCGACCGGTCGCACCCGCCGTGTGCTCTTTGTCATGATCAGGAAATAACGGAAAAAATCTGTCGTCAATTCAGTGTATAAATAATGGACTAACATTTGGTATGAAAAACGTCAGTCAGTAATTGACTCAGTGATAAATTGTATTTGCTGACAAGGTCATTGTATCGACCATAGAACTTACGAAATGATGACTTTAAACTAAACTGCTGATATTCTTATTTCATCAACTTGCTTGTCAATAATATACCTCGTTTTAGAAATTGTTCATACGTAGAGCATGCTCTTGCGTTTCGAATCAACTGAGATATATGTACCCCGTGTGCAGATGATGAAGGTATATTGCTGCATAAGTAAAGGAAGTTGACGATAGATATGTTAAAGTCATCACGTTTATCATATCGCTTGATTGTTAGGTTACCATTAGTGTCTTTTCAAGTAAAATGCCCAAGTATGAAACAGAAGTGTCGGACTCTGTGGTTTCTTAATCTCAAGCTCACCAGGATATATCGTATCGAGGAATGGAAATTATCATTATTAATTGACAATACGTCGTCGATATATCTGAATGTCGCGTTGAAGGCCAAAACAAGTGTTTTCTTCTTTTCACGCATAAGATTTTGCATAAATTCTGCTTCATATGAATATCAAAATAAGTCTGCTAATAACGGAGCACAATTTGTACCCATGGGAATTCCATAGATTGTTGGAATACCTGGTCTCCAAAAACCACATAGATATTGTCAATATGAAACTCAAGCATCTTCTTGATGTCAACTTCAGAGTACTTATGTGTGCAAACAAAATAATTTTGCAAATGACTAATGACGAGGTAAATAAATTTACGAGTTCTATTTTTATTGAAGAAGCAGCTGTCAATGATATCAAAAAGCCTTGGTTTTATCATGGGGAATTGTTGTGTATAAAGTTGAAAAGTCGTAAGTTTTTAAGCTGTTGATAATCGTAAAGTCTTGTGATTTCAAATTGTCCAAAAGTTCTTTAGAATTTTTTAGAATCCACATGTGATTCACACCACTTCTAGAATATATAGTTTCGCAGTACTCTTGAAGTTTTTCCTTCACTACTGTCAATATCTTAGTGAGGAGTAACAAAAGAGGCTTGGTTGAACATTTACTGGAACCTACAATGTATCTTTGTTAGGATTCTTATGAAGTTTCGGAATCCAATATATAAAGGATAGTTCAAGTTCATTTTGGCTCTCTGTAATATTAAAAGTATTCAAAACTGAGAGGTGATTTTGAAGAATTTCTTCCTTAGAAAGGGAAGTATGAGTATAAGTAGGATTACCACTCGTAAGATTAAATCCAAGTTCTTCTAGAATGCAATTTATATAATGAGCCTTACAAACAAGGACAATGTTGTTACCTGCTTTGTCAGCAAGGACCAGTATGTACTGATCATGTAATCTATTTAATTCTTTTTTCACTTCTTGTTTATTGAACACAGAAGGATAGATGGTTTTCATATTGCCCCTCAATCTTTTAATACGCGATTTTAACATGGACCTGATACATATCATCCATTCTGAGAAAGTATCAACGTCTTCTTTTTCATATTTGGCCCATCGTCTGGCGTAATTCTCAACAGAATCCATAATGTTTATTAAATTCCGACGCCAGTTGAAGGATCAGGGTTCCCTATATTTAGGACCTTTTAAAGAAAGTGATATAAGGTCCTTACTATGAACTACATTTACGTAACCTGTAATAACGTTTCCAGCAGGACTATAGTTATAGGGCGAAGAGGAACATGAACACGAATGAGGATTATGTTTCAGATAGTCGGTGTCCAGGCCATGTAAATTGTTTTTGTAATTGAAAAGTTTGGAAGCAATGGTCGATGTATATTTGTAGGAAATACAAGGTGTAGCCTTTAATTTGAAATATGGTGGAATACAAGACTGGACCCTTTTGTGATTAAGAATATCACTTATATTAACCGCGTCAATTCCGTTATTGACATATTGAAGTTTAAGGAAAAGACGGATTGTTTTAGCTGCATTTTCTTCCGTGAAGCATGCGGGTTTAAAAAGCCTATGATATGCAATATCCATAATCACAGATCCGAGTATATATTCAGATGACGAGGAATCTAACATCGGATGTTCCTTGGCCTTTTCAAGAAGACTATTTAAAAGTTTCAAAGGGACAGAGTAAGTTTTGTTCAAATATGATGTAGACCTAACTGTTGATTTTCATAAGGTATTAGTGAATCAAGAGACGTCGTGTATTGCAGGTTTATTGTACGAACAATGCCCATGACTACGCTTACGTCTCTGAGTATGGTTAAAAAGTCCCATCACATTTACATTATTACACGCGGACTGGAAAGATTTTCAACACTATCGACATTGTCATTACATCCATAAGGAAAGGCTGTCCCTAGTTTTCTAATCCAAAATTCTTCTCGTTTTCTACGGAAATGTGTACTCAGCGACAGTCTATTTGTGTGATGATAAATCTTTTCGAGAATTCTAACTTTCATTGATAAAATAGAATGGTCCATACATATACAATTCGCACAAAAAATTCTCATAAATCCTTTGTTTATAGGGATGATAATTCATAATCAGTTAACTGATTCCTCGCTCGGAACGATGACAATCTGTTACAAAATCTGTAGTCGGTTATTAGAAAAATCTAACACATATGCAAATTTGAACGCAACCATTAAATCTAATTCCCTCAAACCAATATTTTTCCCACAAACTAAAACAATTGACCCAACCAAAAATAGTCAATGCAGAATTTATAATCATGCCAACTTCAGATAATATCTATAGTGTGCATGTATAGTTTCCTTTCAGGATAGAGTGTCCTTTAATATTTCCTTCACCCACTTAATATGCCTTCTTTCTATTTGTTATTCAGATAAATAAGCCCAGTATATCAATGTGTCACTGGGAAAAACCAGTATTTTAAAACCCTTTTTCAAGGTTGGCTGTACTAATGATTTAATGTTAAAATCAAGGTAGCAAATGTAAAATGAGTGATAACCTACTTCACTCACAAATAAACATAATCAGTACGTTTATCTGGATAGGTTTAGGGTTGCACAACGGTATTAAATTCTGCTTTATATTCTTACCAAAAATACACAAGTTTGAGTGGATAAGATCAATTTAAACAAAATTCTGAGAAGTTTCCTTTTCAGATCTTGTAAAACAATTCTTTACAAAGATTTTAGTATCAAAAAATACATAGCCATCCAGCAAGGCAAGCAAGTTTATTTCGGTCGAAGTCGAGCAGGTGCTTGAAAATCCAGTCCAGGGCATAATCACTCCCCACTAAACAGCACACTTGATCTGTAATGACGGGGAGAGTATCATAAACTTTACATCTTTTTTCAAACTGAATATAATGTATCTGAAACCTAGTGTAAAATAAGCGTGTTCAATTTTGTTTATTTAAAAAAAAACTTATTTATCCGAGTATTTTAGATAACTTTGCTGTATTGATCTTGTTTAAAAGTCAGCGTATTCAAAAAAATATATACGAACTTATGTTTGACGTAGAATTCCTAACATGCATATAAAAGAGCCTGGCGTACATGTAGGTGATTAATTGGGATTTATTTGCGATCTTTTGTAGAAATCTCAAAGAAGAGTTTCCCCTCTAAATGAATCTTGCTTGAGAAAATGTGAAACGTCTTTTTTTAAGCAGGTGGCGGCATTGAGTGGAAAATACCCTCAGATTTGTCGGGAAATTGACGTTCTTGTGAGATATGTTCTACCAGAGTAAAACTATAATTTTTCCCAAGAGATTATCAACATTACAGAAAATAAATAATATAATATTATGTGTTTATCACATGCACCGAAGCGATTTAAGTGAAACTTAAAAAAAGGGAGGGGGGAATATATGGAGGTGTGTGTTAATATATAGTCGAGAGAACTCTCTATATGAATTGGCTGTTCTTGAGTTCATAACACACAAGAAAACTCAAAGGATTATTTCCAATGAATTTAGTATATTTTGGATTTTAGTTTTAAGGAAATAGAAATAGAATGAATAATGTATGCATATGTTCATAATATTTCTTTTGCGGTGTTTTTCGTTGCTATGTTTATTATTCTAAAGTCTCTTTCAAAATCATACTTCCGCATAACTATACTATCAACAGTTTATTTTTACATTATCGTTTCATTTGTTTTATGTTCGATAGAATGACTTTGTGAGCACATATAATTTATCATTGAGTCAAATGCTGACTGACGGTTTGCATACTAATTATAAGTTCATCATTTACACAGTGATTTTACAACGGATTTTTATGTTTTTCCTATCATGACATAGAACACACGGCGGGTTTGACCGGTCTGCAGGGGATGCTCACTCCTCCATGACACCTAATCCCACTTCTGATGGTTTGGAAGTCCGTTTTTGCTCTGTTCCTGTTTTGTATTGTTTCGTTATCTCCATATAAATCATTCTGACTTCCAATTATTCGAACCTATAAAGGGTAACATTTAGTTTCTTTTAGTGCAACGTAATATGCCAAATACTACACAGATATTTCGATTTGTTATTAATAAAATAACAACAATAACCCACTATATATTGGTATGTTAACGTTCTTGCTATATTGAATTAATAGTAAATGTGGAGATAACAAACTCTATTCCAGCTCAAATGTCAACTGAATCAAATTAAATCGGTATTAGAATGATTATGGACTTCTAAACCACCAGAGGTTGGACAAGGTGCCAGGGGAGAGTAAGCATCCTTTGTCGATCGGTCATACCCGCTATATGCTCCTTATATTAAGAAAGGGCAAACGGAAAGAAGAAAATTATGTTATATTTACTCTTTTAATAACAAATTTCAGATTTAAATCTGTTCCAAAGCCCAATTAAATTTAACAGTTCAACTAGAAACGACATAGTTAATTTTGATTATTCAAATGTACTCATGGTGGTCTTTGGAATAAACGCATCTAGGCAGATCTTATAAATGCAGTCACATTACTCCTTACTAATATGCAAAGTGAAAGGTGAAGCTTAAAGAACGGGCAGTATACATAAGTTTATTATGGAAGAAGGTTTTCTTGGTCGATAACGGGTGCACATAATAAAAGTTTGTTTGTCTTTTTGGCGCAAGAAAGAATAATAATACACATTTTTAGAGAGGTTGATATATGAGAAATCAAGGTGTTTATATTCAAGACTGAACATTTTGGAAGCATTGGAAGTTTAGCGTAGAATAACTTACTATGAGCTTAAAGCCATATATGGCGTATGTACAATGAAAATTGTTAGACTAAAATTATAAGAACTTATTATTTGTATCATTACTTTATATAAAGATAGAACTTTTCCGTAAATTACAAAACCTATGTCAATTGCGTTATAAAGATATCACAATTTAATTTGGATTCTCGGAATTTTCTCCGACTCGGAAGAAAATACAAAAGATTTAAATAACACATTACAGAGAAGATAATATCGTATTATTAGATGAAACGAGATGTTCTCCGCGTTCAGAATTGTATGAAAAGCTTTAATTTAAATGTATTAACTATATTTCTTTACTTAATTTTGTGTTTTTCAAAAATATATTTTTGATCAGTTACGCCATATATGGCTTTAAGGGAATGGTTATATACAGCTTATTTGATAAGAAAACATGTTAAAACGTGGTATATGATTGATTGAATATAGATTAACGTTCCTCCCGAGAATTTTTCGCTTGTATGGTTTTGCAACCAATTGCCCGTGGAGAGCTACATTTTTTTTCCTATGCTCAGCACTAAGAGTCATTGCGCAGAGAGGGATCATTTTCGTGCCAGCACCTACTGCGACACGGGACCTCGGTTTATACTGTTGCATCCGAAGGACCGGTCTCCACGGACCACGGTGGGGTTTGAGCCTGCATGTAGTAGATGAAATACATGTTCGGATTCTGTCACTTTCACATTGTCAAAAATACTAACACTTAATTTAAATAGATATATAAGAAAAGTATAAAATAAGCATGATAATAGCAAGACCTAAACTTCTTAACATATTTTATCTCATATCTGAACCTATAATTAGGAATATTAATGATTCGACTGACGACCAGAGAGCAAGTGCTTACCATTGAAAAAAGGGTATTTTATTGCTTACAAAAATGCACTGAGATTTTTCTTTGGATACAAAATATTTCCAAAGTATAACATTCTTTTACTTCCACAACTGAACTCCATATTTTTAGGTCATGCACGCAGGCCGTTTAAAAATTACAATAGTCTCAAATGATGTTCATATGGTCCTCAAATTTTCATGTCATGTATCGATTTCGGATGATTTTACAGAACATTAAGTCACGGTGAAATGCAGTAAAAATTGTCAGAGGTTTTTATGAAAGGAAATACTGAGCTTTCATTTCCTTTAATATTTGATACCGCACAGTCTTAGTGACCTTAACCACGCAGAAAAATTCTAGCGAAGCGCATTGAACCTATTTCTCTTGCCACCTGATGGGGCAGTATAAATAGGTGATACTTTTTATGGTCTCAAATTAAGGAGTTATTTCTGACAAAATCAAAGGTGTTTCATCAAACATGTTTTTTTTTTTTTTGGGGGGGGGGGGGGGTAAATAAATATATAAATATAAAATAAGGATCTGTTTTGCCTCATTGATTTCAAAAAACATTGTATTGCATAATTACAATTAAATCACATTGGTCATGTTATAAACACTTTCCTTTTTCCACTTTAAAGAGCAACGAAAATTTTATCCACGATGTTGATCTTTTTACTGTTTTTCTCCTACCACGAGGACGTTGCAGACGACTAAGAAGTATATCCGATCTATAAAGAAATATTCTCACAAAAGAACTGGGTTAGTCGGTCTACTGCACATTACATATCACTCTCAAGGGAATTTTTTTTCATCTAATTCTCGGAATTGTTTTTAATTCTCAGAATCTTTAAAGTGTGTAACACATGACATTACGCAAAAATACTTTTTAAACATATCTGCAAAATATCGTCTTTTCTTGAAGTTTTGGAAAAATTATTTAAGCGACAACTATAGAGAATATATACAATAGACAATAAAATTCTGAAGCAGAGGAAACACATATGTCTAAAACTTAAAAAGGATGGAGCATGTGCCATGGAGGAATGAACACCCACTGTAGACCGGTCATATCCGATGTTACTCCTTGTTTAGCTGCAGATCTGTAGCTCTCCGAAAAAAAAAATTATTGATAGACCGGAGAGCTACAGAGCCACCCATTGAAAAAAACTGTATATTTATTGCGCACAAAAAAGTGCGCTCGGTTCTCGATTTATTTCTCCGTGTTTTTAAAACTGTAATCTCAGAATATTACTAACCGTGTGTTCCTAACATATTCTTTGACTCTTTTGACAACAAAACATTCCTCATAATTGTTGTTAATGGCCCTCCTGGTCCTGATATTGATATTGCAATCATCGAACATTTCGCTTATTTATACTGCCATTTTGGTTTCAAAGATAATTCGCTCCAATATGCTTCGTTCAGGTGTCAACTACGAAAGTACTCGATAGAGGAAAGAGGAATTTTTTTAAATCTACCATTTTTTGCAATTGAGGTAAGAATTTGGAAGAATTAATCAAGAACCGGGCGCACTTTTTTGTGCGCAATAAATATACAGTTTTTTTCAATAATGGCACTGTAGCTCTCCGGTCTATCAATAATTTTTTTTCGGAGAGCTACAGATCTGCAGCTACTCCTTGTTATGATCGGGAAATAACAGAAAAAAAACAAGTATTTAAGCTCAAAAGTCCATAACACAAAATAGGAGCTGAGCAAACACTGACCTCGCAAAACATCACGGGTGGGATCATATTCCATAGAGGAGAGAGTAAATAATAGCATAACAACAAGTATGAAAACGTCAGTCAGGATTTAACTTAATGATATATTTTTATGGCTTGCAGTGGCAGTATATTGATCATAGAACTTACAAGATGATGACTTTAAACAAGAGTGTTGAAATTCTTGTTCCATCAACCTCATTGTTAATAAGTTACCTCGTTTCAGAAATTAACAAAAATGATAAAGTAGGGAACATTAATCTTTGGGAATAGATTTCAAACTGTGGAATTGCGAATAAAATATGATGCACAGAATAGTTGTTTTACAGTATTTACCTTAACCCGGTCATGAAAAGGAAAACAAATCCCCAAACAAACAGGTGAGATCGGTCAACAGAGAATGCTTACACCATCATGACAGTGAATCCTCCGTCTAATGTTTTAAATTTCCTTGTTTGCTCTGCACCTGATTTGTATCATTTCATTAGAATGTTAATTAAGGTCTTCAGACCTTCTACTGATTCTGTTGGTAAAGATTATTATTCTTTTTTTCTTCTTCTGCTTCCTAGACCGCAACTTTGAGGCCTCATATCTCACTCATTTCTGAACGGATTTCGCTCAAATTTGCAGAGGTTATAGACGTTTAAAAACTCTATCAGAATGCTGACTAAAATTTCAAAATGTCACTTCCGGTACCGGTTTTGAGTTATTTCCCTTTAAACGAAAACTTATAGTCTTTCGTTTCCAGACAAAGGCTCAGAGACGGCTAAAGCTGGAGCAGAAATTCTACTGATTTTAGATAATAGAAGGCTTGAAGTTGTGCACATCGGTTTTTGTTTTTCGATTTCTCTATTCAAAATGGCGCTATATAGGGGTCAAAAATTAGAACGCTTAAAAGAACCAAAAATTACTCATATTTTGCTTCTTATCTTCAAACTAAAAATATTTTGTTAAAATATATAGACCATAATTTGTACAGAATTAGAAGATCTTTCAAATGATATGTCGGAAAAAGGGCTGACCCCTAAATTAAAGGTTCTAGAGGGGCCAAAAGTTTTTTCTCAAAAAGTATTGAAAATTTGTCATCCGTCAAAGGAGCAAAGTTGTTGAAAATGTCAAGCTTAACGTAGATCGCGGGTTTGCTGGCGTCACAATTGGATTCGACGTAAAAAGCTTACTACGTTTACAGTATCAAACTACAAACAAGCAAAAAGTATTTCCATCAGTATGCATCATAAAATAAAACAAACATTAAAGCTTGTTTTCTCTGTAAAAATGTTTATTTATATTGCAATAAAAAATAATGACTTAATCAATATCTAATCAATACTAAATTAAATTAAGAGTTAATATAAAGTTAAAATATGAAAGGTCAAAATTGATTCAAATAACATGACTCCGTGTTTCATTGAAAAAAGTGTGACAATTTAGGTAAATTATGACAATGTTTACATGAATATTTATTGTCAATCAATGAAAAATTGAAAATGCGGATACTACAACTTTTATTTTCAGTGAATTGTTAATTATATTGTGATTCTGAGTCGTACGTAAATAATGACGTCGCACTAACGTTATATAACGTCTTAATAAAATTAAATACGTTTGTTACAAATTTGTAAAATTTTAAAGTTTTTTTGCGAGAAAATGAGCGAGAACACATATTAATTTTTTTTAATAGGTCGATTCGAAATTTATCTCACATTCATCGCGTTGAGTAATATAAAATTCGTCTGCGGCGTTTTCAAATTATAAGCATGGTTTTGAAATGCGTTTACCGGTGAGAAAGGCGCATTTACTATATATTTCATTGTAATAGCGTCACCAGATCTCATCAACATTAGTGCCTTTGAAAGACAATAACAATATAACCACGCAGACGAATCACACAAAAATTTCAGAAAGTAAAATTTGAATCGAGAGGATTAAGTTGACAAATTTTCGGAGTATGTTTTCAGGCAGACAGTAAACCCGCGATCTACCTTAATCTAATGGAATCGTCAAACTACGTCCAGCGTCGTCATTTCCTGCCAAACCGGAAGTAGTCGGAAAACGCGTATTTTTGCCGTTTTTGACAAGTTTTTGGGCAACACATGTCTCTGAGAGCTTAAAAATTAATATTTCGTGCGTCGTCGTCACTTCCGGTCAAACCGGAAGTAGCAAAAAATGGCTTATTTTAATTAACATAGCTTTAGAGGATTCAAAGGATTTGGGGCGTTATTTCTCATTTTTGTTAAAAATAAAAGCTACTTCCGGTCAAACAGGACGGAAGACCTACTCGTTGCTTTGCAACGAGCTTTGCTCTATTCTTCTTTATTTCTGGGACTTAGTTTGTCCCATCTTGAAAAATTACTTCTTATTATGATGCGACAATTTGTTTAAATTAACTATCATATCAAAATATGCTGGTCTTTGTAAAAATATCTTTATTGGAGAAAAAATGATAGAGAGAAAAAAAATTAATATCGATTCTGCGATATTGGAGAAAAATCGACAGAGGAAACACAATTAATATCGATTCTGTATAGATTTTTAAGGAGAGAGTTATATGATAATCAAAAACAATAAGCAACTAGATGCTGTCACGAGACAGTAATACCCGCACTCAGGTGTTTGCCTCTAAATGCACACTCCTTCATAGTGGGCTTTACCAAGGAAAAGGTCAATATAATTCAATAATTTACATAATACATGTATTCATCAAATTGAGCATAATATCTCAGGTGACCATGTGAGTAGGTATTTCGTATTCTTAATACATTACCAGTCTGAAATTTAGCAACAGAATTAAATTAATGATGTAAAAAAAGTTTGATAAAGGGGGGGGGGTGTATAAATTTTTGGCACATAATTGGAACTTTTTAAATCTATTTTCTCATATAGATCAACAACAAATATTATTATATAGTCTATTTATATTCCCTATATAATCTATACAAGCGCAAACAGTTCATAACACTACATATTCACTGGATTTGCGGCCGTATTCACCGTAGGGTCATTACGCGTGCAGCGGCATTGTGACGTCACAATCAACACCTCAAACAACGTTGTAAACAATGGTTGCAACGGCCGTAGCGAGCTACGTATATGAGCAGGAAAAATATTATACAAACCTATTGCAGGATTATTTTTAAACATTTGGACGTCTCACACATAGTGAAACTCGGAAAGGAAAACACGGAGGTGACAAACTGTAATCTGGACATTTGTTTTCAACGACAGAGGTTTGTTTATGAAAATGATGTCGTCATTCAGCGTTCAATGCCTTATTCATTCAAATTCGGACTATATAATAAAACAATTATGTACTCTTTGGTGTTGAATATGGTTTGTTATTCACCAGAAAAATATGCATATTGACCTCGGCTTCGCCTCGGTCAATATGAATATTTTTCTGGTGAATAACAAACCATATTCAACACCAAAAGAGTCCATAATTGTATAATATTATTCAAATGAATGTAAAGCGTTTTTGAAGTTTTTTTTTTATATTTGATTAGGCAGAGACTTCCTGAAAGCTGCCATAATGGCATATACACATTCAATTTAGTCAACCCCAACCCCTCTCGGGGACCATCAACACACACACACCCTATTTTTCTGTTTTTGGAAATAGGCCTAGATGGCAAACAGTGGTGTAGCTATGACCGAAATGAAGTGCATGCTAAAATTGGCAAGGGGTCTGGGGGCCGCCCTGAGGCCCCCATTGGGTCCAGGGCGTGGCTCTGTCATGGGCCCAGGGGGCTTAGCCCCCGGAAGCACCTGGATTCTGACGATTTAAACACTCCAAAAATCATAATATAAAGTTAATAAAATGCATGTCTTGACACCGTTTTATCATTAGAAATAAAACCAAGGAGCCTTTATGATAGTAATCTTGGCGAGATTCGTAGTGACTAAAAATTTTGGTCAGACACCAGACTAACATTTTTAGTTTTTTTCTGATTTAACTGAGATTATTATAATAGTAGAGAGACAGTTTTTTTTTCTATCTTAACTGAATCTTAACGTTGAAGCAATACGGGCTATCGTAATTAATTAGCATCCTATAAACTAAATTGGTGATTTTTGGAAAGTATTAAAAGTTTTGGCATTATTTTTTTTTCAAACAAATAGTTGTAGTCTGTCAAATAATGAGTTGAGATTATACGAAAATTAGGATTCTTTTGGTCTATTCAACCCTAACATTTAATTTGAATTGAGAAAATTAGATGATTCAGGTTTATCCATATTCATAAATTTAAGGGTTCAATGTAGAAAACTGAACTGCATTTATTTCCATTAAAAACCATTTAGATGCATTGTTAAAATACATATTCTAATTTTCATTACACACTTAAAAATAAAATCTTTCAAAAGAAATATTTCTAGTAAATTAAAACTTTTTTGATTCACAAATATATGCCATCACAGTAGGGCGGAAATACCTTAAAAATCTATAAACTTTTTGACGTTGTCTGCCTTAACAGTTTTTGAACTCATATAAATAAAACATGTAAAGAAAATTTTCATGTGTATCAATCACGTACAGTGGTTGGTTTCTTATACATCGTTAACATAGATGTAAATGAATTAAATGATGTATTATTTGTTATGATCAATCCCTACACTGTAGGTCTCTTAGAGATGTATGATAAGAAATGGAAATTGGATAATTGAAATCTGTGTCAATCTGTTAATCGAGGCTACCTAAGTTTCTTGCATCCTAACCAATTTATGATTATTGAACAATATTTGACGGGCACTTTATTTAATTTTTTTTTTTTGGCTAAATGATGTGCATGCTTGAGCATACAAGCATACATGGTAGCTACGCCACTGGCAAAGTTAAGATAAAACATCTTTTGTAAATGATAATTTTCAATCTGTTCTTGCACTATACATGTATCTGAACACCTGGCTTGCGTCACTAACCGAACTTAAGTACTAGTTTTACCATTGGCATTATCATTTTTAGATTTCACTGCACGTGCAGAAGGCTACTAGTGTGTTGTACACATCATTGCATGTATGTCAGTAGGAATTATTTCATTTTGTGTTTTAATTGGATTATATTTCATGAAGATGACTGGACCTAAATAATGACAATCAGTAAGTAAAAGTTTTGTTACAGATTTGGGTAAAATAAGTCTGAAATGCAAACGGTTAGGTTCAAGTTTAAAGGATCAAAGGTCATCCGATGCTTACAATAGACGATTTTCACATTCTGAGTTATCCCCCGTTATCGACGTTACATTCAGTTACAAGATTCAGATTTTTTTTCTGGGAGGGAGGGGGGGTTTCCAGTCCAGAATTTCCTGAGAAACAAAAAAAAAGAAGTTATAGTGGGGTCTGTTTTCTAGGGTGGAGGGACACTCAGGGCATCCAAGGTCATTTTTATTTCCTCCAGTACATTGGCGTCGGAAGCAAATTGAAAGTGGGGTGGCTAAGTGTAAACCTAAAATTTCTATACCTTCAAAACAAATCTGACAAGCAAAATAAAAAAAAAAAAAATGAAATTTCCATATTTCCATTTCCCAAGCACGAAAATCCTATTTCGTGTTCACACTACCAATTTTTTTCCAAACACCACCATTTCCCCCTTTTTTAACAGATACTGTGTCTGCGGAAAGTGGGGGGCTAAACCTATGAAACAATGTTCAATGTCTATTCTAAGTATATATTTGAACTATATATTATTGTCCTGCAAATTCCGGGGGGTGGTGTTGAGGGAGAGGCGATCTCCCAATCCACTTCCCTGTCCATGTAATGACAAATGATAATGTGACTCCTAATTAGTAGGAATCCTTTTTTCCATTTGACTATACATAATTTTGTTTCTTGTGTTATTATGTTATGTAAATTTAATGGTATAAAGGTTATGAACCCCTGGAGGTCATCCCCACTCTCCTATAATGAGCTGGAAATGTTCACAATATGACTGCATTAAGTTAAATAAAAGTGCATCAATGATAAGATTGCTTGACATTTTATTCATGAATTTGTGTCATACTATCCTCCTAGAATTAGGAATGAAAATCATTCAGAGATGGACCACATTAAACTAGTTGTAGAAATATTTTTTTAAATGTAAAAACAAGTAGTAGTTTGCAAACATTAAGAAAAAGGGGTCTGGGGGTCTGGGAAGGGGTGAGGGGAAGGATCGAGTTAATATTTCTTTACAGTATGTCTTAATGGTTGAGTTAATATTCCTTTATGTCTTAATGGTTGAAAACTCCTAAAATGAATGTTGACCTCAAATTTGACTAATGTCCTCATAATTTTTCAAGTGGTGGTGTCTCCATATGAGTGAAAAATTCCTGAGAGAGATTATTAACAACAAACAAAATGACATAAAAACACAATATTGATTTGCAGTAAGAAATATGAAGGGGATTTTTTCCATCATAAATCTTCTTCTCAAGAACAGCAAGGGCATTATTGTCCCTCGTTTTGTGGAAAGGGAGGGGACATTAAAGCTCATTTGTCTGTCAGTTTGTCCATCTTATGACAGATATTATGTGCATCTGTCACAATAAATTTAAACTTGGTCATAACTTTTGAATAATAAGAGATAGGGCTTTCATATTTCTCATGTACATTACCTCAAAACTTTACTATGATTTTTAAACCCAACTGAGACCTTGACCTTAAAGTTTTACCTACTATCCAAAACATAACATTTTAAATTGATTATTTTGAAAGAGAAAAGAAAGGGCATTCAAATTATTATACAATTATTAACTTTTGATGAGCTCTACTCGTTACTATACAGACCTGACCAGATCTGTATAGTCACGAGTAGACCGAATTAAAAGGTCAAAAACCATTTTATTAAATGATCTGGAATTTTAAACACTTTTGACACTTTCAATCTTTGACTCTTTATCAAATTAAAACACCCATAATATAATTGTCACGACTTATCTAATTAACAACAAGTAGTTAAAAATTGAAAACAATATAGTTAAACAATAAATACTCAACATTTACTTTCAAAAGCGTTGAATCTCCTTGGTACTGGCGTCTAACATGTTTACATTCACACCGAGACATGCTTTGAAATACGTAATCTGATTGGTCGAAAAAACTGTAAGCAAATCTATGGTTGGTCAAACGGGAAAACCCGAATAATTTACCTCATATGAGGTGCACGAACTCACTCTGAGGTACATCTCAGGAAAAGGCATCTAGACCAATCAGAGAGCACCAAAATTCCAAATCATTTAATAAACATGTTTATTACATGTGAAAAGTTTTTTCTAAATATGTCACAACTTTTGATTATGAAATTTAACATACTTTTCAAAAATATTATATTGTATATATAACTTTTGATTCAAAAGAGATAAGACTTTCATATTTGACAAGTACATTACCTACAACAAAATGTTTCCGAGCATGCTATGATTTTTCCCATTTGACCTAATTTTCAAAAATTGATATATATTTGACACACAATCTGCCATTTATAAATTATGGCATCCCATTCACTAAAACACAGAAAGCAGAGGACCACAATTCTTTGAATTTGCATGTATAATCTTGATAGATGGAAGCATCCTCATATAATGTAGATTCAAGTTTTTTATGCCACACCATGATTAGGAATACATGTATAGTTTTTGTCAGGTCCGCCCTCCACCCTTCCATCTGTCTTTCCATTGCCCTGCTCAAAGAAACTTTCTAGATATTCTTATCAAAGTTCACATGTTGCTGCATACTGATGTAAATATCCAACTGCAGCAATATTTTTTGACTTTGACTTTTCCTTTGACCTTCACTTAACTTTTCTTTAAATTAGTGTTTAGCTTTATTTTAAAGAAACCATTCAAGTTGTGTAATGAAATTTCACATGATGATACATACTGCTGTAAGCTTTACAATGCTCCACTCTTTTTTACCTTGACCTTTCCTGTGACGTTGACCTCACATTTCTAGAATTAATGTCTAGATCAGTTTTGAATAAACAATTCAAGATATATTTATCAAACTTCATATGCTGATACATACTGCTGAGAGCTATTAATACATCAACATATTTGACCTTGAATTTTCCTTTGACCTTGACCTCACTTTTTAAAATATATGTTTATCTACGTTTTAAATAAACCATTAATTATAGTTTTATCAAACTTCATATGCTAATAGTAAATTCATACTGATGCAAGTTTTCAACTGCAACAAAATTTTGGCCCCAACCTTTCCTTTTGACCTCTCTTTTCTTAAAAAAAGAGTTAAACTCAGTTTCATTAAATCATTCAAGATATTCTTATCAAACATAATATGCTGATATGTTTAAGTAAGAGCTACTCAACTGCATCAAAAACTTCACCTTGCACATTCCTGTGACCTTGACCTCCATCCTATTTAATTTGCATTTCGCTTAGTTTTAAAGAAATAATTTCAGACAGTTTTATGTTTAGCATGCACTTATACATAATTTGGTGAGGATTTATAATCTATATCCAATTTATTTAGATTTTAGTTTCAATTCTAAAGAAACTGTTCAAGTTATTTTCAACAAACTTTATTTATACACTAATGCATATTTTTATGTACACTGTAGCATGAGTAATATACATTCAGTGGAACATTCATGTCCTAAAGACATATTTCTAGTTTTTCAAATCATGATCTCAAAGACTAGGGTCAGGCCACAATTAGGGATCAAAGTTTTATTTAGGAATAAAAGGAAACAAATCTTCAAAAATTCTTCTTTTCAAGAACAACAAAAGCATGATTAAAATTCTCAAGGTGTAGATTCTAGTTTGTACAAATCATGACCCCCTGGGTTAGGCAGGGGCCATTTTGTCCTGCCCCTTTTTGCCATCCACACAAAAATACAAATTTTGAAACCATTTTACACATGTATACACAAAACAAACCAATCATTTTCCAAATGATCATGGTTTAAAGCTAATACATAAAATATTAGGGAAGTTCTTGAAAGCAGGATGATTACAAATATCAAATATTAAAAAAAAACAACAAATTTCTACCCCCATTTGACCCCCTGGGCAAAATGAAAATTCCAAAACCTTCCTGCACATCTGCATGACACCACCAACCATCTCTTAAAAGATGATTAGGCTACTGAGTCAAATGTAAGAGGAGTTCAGGGAAAACGGGGCTTCTTGCAGAAAAAAAACATCATTTTTCAACCTCCATTTGTCCCCCCGGGGCAAAATCAAAATTCAAAAACCTTACTGCACATCTACATGACACCACCAACCATCTCCCAAAAAATGATTAGGCTACTGTGTAAAATGTAAGAGGAGTTCAGGGAAGACGTGGCTTTTTGCATAAAAAAACATCATTTTTCGACCCCCATTTGACCCCCCGGGGCAAAATCAAAATTCCGAAACCCTACTGCACATCTATGTGACACCACTAACCATCTCCCAAAAAGATGATTAGGGTACTGTGTAAAATGTAAGAGGAGTTCAGGGAAGAAAAGTGTGACAGACGGATGGATGGACAGACGGACGGACGGATGGACATGAGTAACAACAATTTACCCGAATTTTCTTTAGAAAGTGCGGGTATAATTGTCACTAGTATTGTGTTTTTTTTATCTGATTTTTTTAGGGATTAAGACGTTTTATGTTTTTTAAATGGATAATTAAAATCCCCTTTTAAGGAAATTTTCACCTAATTGGAACTGCTTAAATAGACCTTATTTACATGATAGCATTCATTTATTTATTAAATGAATGCTCTTAATTTTTAAAAATTACAAATACAAGTAAATTAGAATTTATTATGGTAAGAAAAAAAAGGGGTGGTCGAAAAAGACATGTTGTGAAACAGGTCTAAAGAAAGGGCATATACATGTTGAAATAAGTAATGTAGTAGTCGCTTGATACGGGAGAAAATCAGTATGGTATCAACTGATATGGATTCAGCTTACCACAGTGTGGAGATCAGAAAAGTCGGATTACGACGTTACATGATAGCATAAAATCAACAGTTAAGTATAAAACAAATATGTATTATCATAATAGGTACTTGATCCGAAGGGTTGTATCACGTCCATTTGATGACCTGCGCCTGTCAACGTGATACGTGATACGGTTCTTCCGATCAAGTGACTGTTATAATGATAAATTCATTATATGCCGCTTTATATTTCCATTTCTAATTTTTATCTCTGCGATAACTCTTTGAAAGTTGTCGGAGGTTATTTCTTGATAATTCTGCCGGAATGTAAATTAGGCAGGTCGATAGGTCAGGAGTTAAGGTGGCCTAAAATGCATGAAAATCTCGTGCGCATATGTCTCTGTGCCTGACGCTAAGGAGGCAATATGTGCATATAAATCTCGTGCGGCTGCCTAGGTGTTCGACGTCAGTGGGCGAGGCCTATTGAAATTGGCATGGAAGTCCTTGTGTAATTTAAGTCTATGTCTACATTCTTATGGTCTAAATCTACCATTTTATTTAACACTGAAATTGAAATATAAGGATTCACTGTTTAGTTAGTTTAGTATGCTAGGGACATCAACGAAAGTGGGAAACGTGGGATAATTAATGCATAACGGGCTTCGCCCTTTATGCAAATTATCCCATGTTTCCGACTGTCATTGATGTCCTGGCATACTATACTCACTAGACAGTGATTCCTTTCATAACAAGCATTATACGTAGCAAAATATAGCATTAGAGATCAGTTGCATAATATTTTCCCATAGAACAAAGCATAATAACAATGGATCTTTTCACGCGCAAGAAAAATAATCATGTTTCTGCGTACTACGTCATCAGTTTCAGAGAGTGGTGATATTGATTAAAAAAAACCAACAGTGTGGGGATCAGGAACAGTGGCGTAACATCGTTTTTGAAAGTGCGGGGGCCAGGCAGAGAAAATTTTTTTTTTACTTACCTGAAAAAGTTGACAAGCAAAAAAAAAAAGAAAAAAAAAGGCAAAAGTTGCCCAAAGTCGAAAATCCTATTTCGTGGTGGTGGTGGGGGGGGGGGGTAGGTAAACTTTTTCTCAGTGTCAACTACTTTTAGTACCAATTCTTATACTACATTTTCGGTACATTTCTAAAAGTGGAGGGGCCAACCAGGCTTTCAATTAACATTTCCTATAGTGTAAGTAAGGTTGGGAAAAAAGTGGCCCCCCCGATACTACGCCCCTGAGGAAAGTCGGATTACGACTTCACGTGATACACTGTAGCATAAAATCAACAGAAAATCGAGTGATACACATAAGGTATACAATAAATGTTCTATTGACTTGATTTCCCTTCACAACAATTAATATTAGTTATCATTAAATAGTTTTTTTTTGCGACAAAAATGTTTGAACTCCGGAAAATTTGAGCATAATGTAGATGTTACTTTAAATATCAAAGAAGCAACAACTATTTGATATGCTATCCCATTAGGAAACTATCTGATGATTTTTTTCAGTATAGTATGTTAAATCGAATTTTGCAAATGATTGATCAGATATAAATGTATACCAGAAGATGATTTTATCTGTATCACCTTTTTAGATTAATTAGTGCCTTACCTTGAAAACTTAAAGTAAGTCAGACGTTAAGTAAACAATATCACTCGTATTTTTCAAAAAAAAAAAAAAAAAAAAAAAAACTTATGAAAGAGGACGGATATACTTTATAAAAAAGACTTCCCTCTAAAATTTACAAAATATTTCGTATATAACGATAAAGATTATTTAAACCTTAAATGTCAACTTTAGAGTCCTTTTCCTAGTTAACTTACAAAAATTATAGTAAAGCAAAGTGTCTACTAATCATACAGTTCTAAGGATATAACGTATAACACACGTAAATGGATAAACGGACAGACGTCAGGTAAAGTGATGTACAGACAATTGCAAGGATGGGATTTTAAATATCTCTTTTCAATATAAATTTCAGCTTAAAATATGTTCTCAGGTCCATTTCAAATAAAGGGTTCAACTAGAAATGATACAGTTTCTTTTCATATCATATTGATCATTGAAATGTACTTACAGTGGTCTTTGGAATAGACGCATCAAAGTTGATCCTGAAAATGTAGCCTCAATGTCCCTAACTATTATATGCAGTGGAAGGTGAAGCTGGAAAAACAGGTAATATATACAAGTTTACCATGGTTGAAGAGTTTTCTTGGCCAATTACGGGTGCACACAATAGGAGACTGTTTGTCGTTTTATGGCAAAATAGAATAATAATGCGCATTTTTGGAGGGGTTGATATATGAGATATCAATGTCTCTCTACTAAACATTTGGGAAACATTAAAAGCTTTAGCATGGAAAGACGGCTGATGTATATGACAGCAAAATATGTTAATATGTAAAATATGAAATACATGTTCACCATCTGAAACTTTTATAATATAAAAATATACTAACAATTATGATTTGAAGAGAAAAATAATTAAAGTATGAAATTTCTTTATATACAAGAGGCTAATATGGTACCACAAATCCCGTAATCCCGCTGTCATGTTGAAGATTTTGAACTTACATTTTGTATTTACTGCCATCCAATAAATTCAAAATTTACACCATGACATTACCGCCAAACATGATTAAAGCGAAACAACATGCAGACTTTCACCATAATTTATCAAGATAGAGTCATATACCAAATGTTAAATGATTAGCAAATTATATACCGTATGGCGGGTTATTTTAGCGGGATGTTAATTTTGGCTTATTTTGACGTTTTGATGGTAGTCCGTTAAAATTTCAATCACTAAAATATTCAGTACTCTTCATAGAGTTCATCTGCACAGAGATGATACCCTGTGTCCACTTAAATAAATTATCACGCAAACATTAAAAGCAAACCTTTGAGCAGGCAAAACGCCATGAAAATCCCCATTACGGTATATTCAAAAAAAAAAAAAAAAAAAAAAAAAAAAAAAAAAAAAAATTAACGTAATTATTTTTAAGAATGCAGAGAAATATTGACATTCTTGATCATTTCTAGAAAAGTATATAAGGGCCATTCAAAGAATAACTCATTTGCCAGTAAAATGGATTTAATTTTTAATGTTGACCGTAGCGTTATTTTATAGGGATTTAATCTTATTTTTTTTTCTGAACAAAAAATACAATTTACATTTTAGATAAAATGGAGAAAATATTATCTCAAATGGAGCTTTTTGCGCTATTGGTTCTTGTTGTCAATTCTATCCTTGTTTTATTAAATATATTTTAAATAAATATATGTCACATCATTTCCAAGGATTTCATATCAAATAGTTTAAATTCCAATCAACACGTTCACGCACGTAAACTCCCTTTTCATTAATTTTATATTCTGAAATTTTAATTCAAATGGAAGTAGGTCAGATATATCTCTTTCATAGATGTTTTAGCTGCAGATGTGTAGCTGTCTGTCCTTAAACAATTCGACTGATGGCCAAAGAGCTACAATGCTTTCCATTAATAAAAAAAGTTTATATATATATATAGAAAGCACAAAGAAATTCACTTTTACATGGATACCCACTTCCGCCCCGGCCCGGGGTTGAACTCTCGACCTTCGGAATCTGTCTCCTAGCAGTGCAGGAACAGCGCGCTAGACCGCTCGGCTATCTAGGCAAGTCAAAAAACTTGCTTTCGATGCCGATGGAATTCTCGCGGCGCTGCCCTACACTACACGGTCATTGAGAATAGAAGTGAGAAACAGTTATTTGGACATTAGTTTTTTAACAGAGGATTGTTAACAATACATGTTGTAATGATATTAATTATTATTTATAAAGCACATTTTACAACAACTCTTAAACTAACATAACTGCCCTAAGTGAAGAAATATTAATATAGAAAGCACAAAGAAATTCACTTTTACATGGATACCCACTTCCGCCCCGGCCCGGGGTTGAACTCTCGACTTTCGGAATCTGTCTCCTAGCAGTGCAGGAACAGCGCGCTAGACCGCTCGGCTATCTAGGCAAGTCAAAAAACTTGCTTTCGATGCCGATGGAATTCTCGCGGCGCTGCCCTACACTACACGGTCATTGAGAATAGAAGTGAGAAACAGTTATTTGGACATTAGTTTTTTAACAGAGGATTGTTAACAATACATGTTGTAATGGTATTAATTATTATTTATAAAGCACATTTTACAACAACTCTTAAACTAACATAACTGCCCTTAGTGAATTATCTCAGAAAAGTGTAACTCAAACAAATGGTAACTTGAAATTAATTTTATTAAAGTGTGGCGATATTATGGGCACGGCTGTTATTTAGTTTCAAATGCAAAACAAACAATATCATATGGGCAATGGGCAGCCAACAAGAGCATGCCCCAATCAAATGCACAAACAACATTCAACATCAAAGCAAATCATATATCAAGGTCATTACCAAAGGTCAAAGTTCATATAGTGGTAAGTCAAAGTTCATACAACATCAAAAGTTCAAAGTTCACAACATCAAAGTTCAAAGTTCACCATATATATATATATATATAGAAAGCATTGACCCTGGGAGGTGCAGAGGTCAAAGCTTACAATATAATTACCAAAATGCCGCTTATACGCCAGAGGTGATATTTACGATATATTTATTACGAAATGCCGCTTATGCGCTTTCTTTACTTGTCGTTTATATATCAGTCACTGTTAGGAAACATTGGCCCTGGGAGGAGCAGTGGCCAAGGTTTGCGAAAATTTCATCTAAGTTGGTCTCCAGGTAGACTTCTTCTTGTAACAGCCGTACCATTTGATATTAAGTGATCCTCTTGTAGGACAGCTGCAATAGAAAGAAAAACACAGCGCAAAAACCTATTCGAATAAGGGTTGGGTGAGGAGGGTATTTTTCTAAATATCTAAATTTGCAAAAAAAATTATCCTTTAAAATTGCACCAACCTCATTCATATAGTCTGTGAATGAAAAAGGATTAACGGAAGTTGACTCAGGGGGAATAACTCTAATTGATTATAGGGATTATAGGCGGATCTATGGATTTTGTAATATGGGAAATTAACACTTTCTTCGATAAAAGCCTCCAATTCGAATAGAATTGGATGTGATATTATCTCAGAAAAGTGTAACTCAAACAAATGGTAACTTGAAATTAATTTTATTAAAGTGTGGCGATATTATGGGCACGGCTGTTATTTAGTTTCAAATGCAAAACAAACAATATCATATGGGCAATGGGCAGCCAACAAGAGCATGCCCCAATCAAATGCACAAACAACATTCAACATCAAAGCAAATCATATATCAAGGTCATTACCAAAGGTCAAAGTTCATATAGTGGTAAGTCAAAGTTCATACAACATCAAAAGTTCAAAGTTCACAACATCAAAGTTCAAAGTTCACCATATATATATATATATATATATATATATAGAAAGCATTGACCCTGGGAGGTGCAGAGGTCAAAGCTTACAATATAATTACCAAAATGCCGCTTATACGCCACAAGTTCCCTGAGATGAGGAACAGAATGAAACTCATCCAGTTGGACCCAATTGGAGATAACCTAAGATTAGAAATTGGTATTTTCGTGAAAGGACCCTGTATCCTCCCCATTTCAATTTCTTTATCGATTTTCTCTTTCAGTTCATTAGGATGATCGTCCGCGGATTTCAAATTATTACATTGAATTGGTAATCTAGGCCCATGATAATGAAGTTTAAACCCTTGAGAGAACCCTTGGATTAGGCGATTTGCTATGATTCTGTTAGGATAGTGGACGAGACATTTTTTAAGGGCGTGTACATTAATAGGTGTTGAACCTAGACGCCATAGATTGCGGGGTGCGGAATCTTGGTCTTGAGTAGGTGGGGCGCTGGGTGTTGCTGCTGGAATACCCCCTATAATTGGTATTTGCATTGGTTGAATACCCCTTATAGTTGGTATTTGCATTGGTGGTTTGTGGACGAAAACTTGACTGTCCATAGAATAGACCACTTGAATTTTGTTGGCGAAATATTTGTGCTGACCCAGTGTTTGAGGCTTGTGTAATGCAATGTATCTGTGGATGGTTACTACCACATCGAATACAGCTGTGTTTATACATGCATGGGAATTTGTCACAAGATCCCTTGTAATTGAAATTGTAGCATTTATCATTATTGGTTTTGGGTGCATTTGTTACGTTATAAGCGGGCCCAGAATGCATATACATCAACCATAATTCCGAGTCAATTTCACCCCAGGAAGACACAGGATTTTGCTCTTTGCGCAGCCTAAACTGCGTATCATATTCTTTCCAAGATATAGCCCCCCTGCTAACACCCATTCTTACGGTCTGTATGTACTTAAGTAGGTCAAGAGTCTTGGCGGGATGTGCACTCAAGTACACACTTGCAAATATGAGCATAAGGTCAGTCCATTGCTCAATATTTTCTACCTTTTTTGGGTTGGCATCTTTATAAATTATCTCACCCATACTATTCATAACTAATTTCTTTTCATCAGACCCTGATTTTGGTGTAACCAATGTGGCCAAATCAATATACTGCCCACTAATAATACGTTGTTTTACTGTGCTAGAAACATTCATACCAATCATATGTATTGATGGGACAGGAGCAGGGGTGGTACCAACATCTGTTGGAGTTGAGATTGTTGCTCCAGAGGTGGTCGGTGCAAAGGATGGTCCTGCACTTGTCGTCAACATGGGTTGCGCTTCCGCCACAACGGAAGTTGATGGAGCCTGGGTCGGTGGTATTGGTACATGTACTGGACATCCTGCCGACGCCGTCGACGAGTACGTCTGGGAATTCACAGACACCGTAGCCTGACTACCACTTGGCTGCTGTGTGGCAGTCGCTGATGGTTGAGCCATTCTGCGCTTCTTAGCTCTCGGTGGCATCGTGTTCAGAAAAGAAAAGAAAATTCTTTATTTTTATATATATATATATATATATATATATATATATATATATATATATATATATATATATATATATATATATATATATATATATATATATATATATATATATATATATATATATATTACCTCATATTAAAAGGAGATCAATAGACAAACATGCGCTCATGGTTAAAAAGAGGAAAAAAACTGTTTCTTCGTGTGTTCACTTTCTCTATAGTAAACAGGTCATTTTGACCACCTTGTTACCTGTTGAATATTATAACCATGTGATTTCTATACCCAGGTAACTTTGTGAATACAAAAATTCCATCACGTGACGTGAAAGGAAACATGCATTCTGCTGGGCGATAGTGATTGTCCATACCTGTTTCAATCAATTCCCATCGAGCCACGGGCTATTCTTTTCTCTCATATAGATATCTTTAATATTATTCTTATATTTATCTCAAAAGCCTTTCATTTTACTTATTTATATATTTTTGAGTGTATCATATGTCTCTACATGTTC
The DNA here is from genome assembly GCF_032062105.1 of Saccostrea cuccullata. Lineage (NCBI taxonomy): Eukaryota > Metazoa > Mollusca > Bivalvia > Ostreida > Ostreidae > Saccostrea > Saccostrea cuccullata. The sequence goes on from NW_026936270.1 coordinate 68,111, forward strand.
TTTGTCTACAAGAAAAATAGATTTATTTATTTTTGTTTTGAACCATTGCTTATAACTTGAACATCCAAAGTAATCCAGTAAATAAAAATGAAATCATGCCATCCTCAGCAGCCAATTGCTGTTTATTATCAATATCCACTTCTGCAGGTCGATGTTATTCGTTATTAGTTATATCCTTTATTTGAAAACTTTAAAAAATAATAGTGACAAACATATGACGAGAGAGAGAGAGAGAGAGTCAGAGAGAGAGAGAGAGAGAGAGAGAGAGAGAGAGAGAGAGAGAGAGAGAGAGAGAGAGAGAGAGAGAAAGAGAGAGAGAGAGAATTCACCAAATATAAATTTTAATTTTAGACCACCCTTCACAATATAAGCCTCTTATGCATATTTATACATCTTATCTTCAATCAAGGGCAGATAAGTCTAATTTCCCGATATTTGCAGAGAGTAGGGGTAAGAAAACAACGAATTATTTTATTGCAACACAGTTTATAACCTTAACGACATTGCCTTTCATTTGGAAATAGACCAAACTCTATAACAAATGACATAAGGCAAAAATAAAAACAAAAAATAAATATGAAAACAGAGATTGAAAAAGACCCCAAAACCGGCGTTAAGTGCAGTCATCCTTTGAATCTTTAAAATTCTTGTTGAGTGCTTGCATAAGTCTTTATTCATTGTGCAATTGCAATTAAAGTAAAGTTCTTTAAAATATTTTATGTATTTTCATCTACGTCCTAGTGTAAAATGTAAAATTATGATTTCTGAGTTTGCCCCCATCGTACGGTGGCTGTTATAGGACATGGTGTAAAAATTCTTGGCCACGAAATAAAGTTGTGCTATATAATGTCATTTTTAGCTTCTTCATTTGTATGTCATTCAATTTGAACAGACTTATGTATTATTATCGTTCAACTGGAATAAGCCAAATGGATTTTTATATAAAATCGTTGTGGGTATTGAATAACATGCCTGAATTATCATTTATTTTTTTTATTTTTATCGGTTATGATAATGAAGATAATTATGAACGAATAATTGTTGTGACCATTAATTCAACCTTTAAATAGTTTCAAAACTGATCTCACTACTCTAGTTCATCGCATTTTTCCCCATATAATACATGTACCTATATTGAAGAGCACACACTTTAATTTGTATTAAACAGCTGAGTTTTATGCGAAAACAATCATGATGACAATACCTGAGTATTGCTTTTATTTTTAAGATGTCACGCTTCCGATAATAGCGGCTTACTCTGCTACTGATTATTACAAATAAACATTTAGTGATTGACTAAGAAAAGCTTACAATAACACACTATTTATTTGAAACATCTAGCATAAATGTGTGAAGTACATTGAAAAATGCACTAGACATAAGCATAGCTACATGTAAATAACATATCTTCTCAACTTTTGTTTGCAGTTTTGTTCGCACGTGTATGCACACATTGGCGTCTAAATTACGAACTCTATATATTTATACATAAGAGAGAAGAAGCTAAAATGGTTTATATAGCACAACTTTATTTCGTGGCCACGAATTTTATTTCATGGCCACGAATTTTATTTCGTTTCCACGAATTTTATTTTCGTGGCCACGAATTTTATTTTGTTCCCACGAATTTTTATTTCGTGGCCACGAATTTTATTTCATGGCCACGAATTTTATTTCGTTCCCATGAATTTTTATTTCGTGGCCACGAATTTTTATTTCGTTCCGAAGAATTTTATTTCGTGGCCAAGAATTAATAAAAAAAAATTCTCATAGCATGTCCTATACCAGCCATCGGACCATCGAACACACGACCATGATTGATATTTTATTCTTCATTATTTTCAAAATATACAAAAAAAAAATACAATTCCTTTTATACCCGAGATACTCTGGACAGGTTAAGTTGAAATTTATTTTCCGCTTGTTCTGAACTTTAAAAATTTTAAAGATCACAGCCACTACACAGAAATATTAAGGACATATTTCTGCATAAAAACTTAATTTCCATATTATTTCAGAAAATTTCACTCGAGGACTCGGCTCACACTTTGTACAACGAGCAGTACGCAAACTCAAGAGTTCATAAAACATTAATATAAATTTTGGAGCGGAGCAAACTCAGACATCTACATGTCAAAGTTCAAACATCAAAGGTCGTATCCGATGCCGTGCAGGAGTGAGCTTCCCTTGCCGACCATTCACACCATCCGTGTAATTCTTGTCATGATTGAGACAAGAAGGGAAAAAATAGTCTACAATTCAGTGTGTAAATAATGGCATAACAATCATCAGTCCATATGTTACTTATGATAGATTTGCTTAAAAATCATTGTATGTAATATATGAGAAAAAAAGTTTGGAAGAACCCTAAATGACGATTCAGCAAATTGCATCTCTATACACAACCCCTTTATTTTATGTATGCATTGATGTATATTTTTTGTCAGCATAAGGCATGGCAATAAGCTTTAAAATCTATCTGCACATTTATCGTTTTAATGTTCTACAGGGCTTTAAGAAAAGAAATATATGGTATTTTACAGGCATCAAATATCTATCGGTCATTCTTCATAGTACTAAATTTTATATATTTTCAAGCGTAACCTTTATTGATTTAATATTAGTCTTGCAATCTACGTGGCCTTTATATGCACATATACAGTCCACGTGTTGAAATTGGATCCCTGTCTGTCTTCATTTGTTCTTCTACGGAAGCTTTCATAAGTAGACAGATAACAGAAAGAACAAGTTGTTTCTCATACAAAGATCACTTAATATTGATGGTTGAGTGTTAAGTAAATTATGTCGTCGTTGTCATTCTCTTAAATATTGAATGAACCTATTCAAGAGCTAAAGGGCAACGTTTTGAGTCAGGAAGGTTAAAATCTTGACCTTATCTCTATTAATAATTAGAGGAAGATATAACGAGCATCCTATAATATAGCGTTTCCTTAAAATTTCGACAAAAAGATTTCAATTTTGATCATAGAATGCTTTTGGCCAAAAACAAATTCAAAGATTGAATGAAATTCTAGTCATCCCTTATTTGTTGCGGTTGTGCTTGATTTTTTTCCCTTTGATTTTCATGATTCAGAAAATTAAAACAGTCTGTCCAAATTAGAACTTGTCACTTTTTAAAACCGACACTACAATTAATATTTCTACACAGCAAAAGTAGACAAAGTAAAATAACCTGCAAAATTCAGGACGTGTTTAGTGTGACCAAAGTCTTTAAATTGAGAAGAAAGCACGCTAGATAAGTTATAGAACTCGTGTCTAATCATTTTGACTTGTCAATAAAATAAATTATGTTCAAGTTATTTTAGTAATCATACTGTCATTTGGCATTGAATATATTTTT
>NW_026936271.1:0-7111 GCF_032062105.1 Saccostrea cuccullata
CTAAATTCAGTCATCATAAAGGGTAGTCTATTAAAATGTCTTGTTTAATTCCAAACAACCGTCACAAAGGAATCTCACACTATGGTCATGAAGAGTTTCACCTGCAGGGAAATGTAATGCAAATTAATTGTTAATCTAAAATTAGTATGAAAATAACAGTATCATATATTATCAAATGTTGAATAACCTGTTATTCTTCCTCAATTAATTTTCTTTAAAATATATATTATCAGCCATAGTAATGTTTAAGTAATTAAAATCAGGACTTATTATAAAAACTGTATATTTAATGCGCACAAAAAAGTGTGCTGTTTCTCAATTTATTTCTCCATGTTTTTAAAATGTCTAATCAAAATATTTAACTAACTGTATGTTCCTAACATATTCTTTCACTGTTTCCACTGCGAAGAAGGCATTTTTGTTGTTGCTGTTAATAGCCCTCCTGGTCATGATTTGAACAAACTTGAATTTAGACCACATGAGGATACTTCCAATGTTAAAAAAAAGACCAATCATAGCTTTTCTGTTCTTAAGAAGATGTTTCCTGTTTATTCCCATTTAAAGCTTAAACCTATAATTGTTGACCCGCCCTACCCGCCGGGGTCATGATTTGAACAAACTTGAATTTACACCACCTGCAGATGCTTCTATATTACATGTAATATGACTAGTCATGGCTTTGCTGCTCTTGAAAAAAAATGAAGATTTTTTTTCTATATACAATTGTATTATTTCTATGTAAAACTTTGATCTACCATTGTAGCCCCAACCTACACACAGGGGTCATGATTTGAACAAATTTAAATCTTAAGTACCTGGGGATGCTTCCATATTAATTATGATCACTCCTGGCTTTGTTGTTCTTAAGAAGATGACTTTCGAATATTTTTCCTATATATTACTAAGTAAAACTTTGACCTTCCATTGATGCTCCACCCCACCTCCAGGGGTCATTATTTGAAAAAGAAAATTGAATCTACACCACCTTAGGATACTTTCAGATAAATATGACCAATCATGGCTTTGCTATTTTTGAGAAAAAGAATTTTAAAGATTTTCCCTTTATATTCTTATATATGTAAACTAATTAGACTGTCTTTTGCAGACCCACCCTTACCCCCGAGGGTCATGAATTGAACAAACGTGAATTTACACTACCTGAGGATGTTTTCACCTAAGTTTCATCTTTCCTGGACCAGTGGTTCTTGAGAAGATTTATTTTTAAAAATACCTTTTTAAAAAAATTCAAATAATTTTTAAAAATATTCAGACATTATGTAATAATATATTCTAAATGCGTAAAAAGGGTGGACATTTCAAATTACTTCTTAGAGATATAATCTCGAAGTTTTTAAAGTGCCATATAATATATATTAGTAATTCACTCAATTCACATTACTTTATTTCTGTGTTCAGGAAAAGGTTATACAGAAAAAATCTTTAATCATTAGGAGTGACTTCCCTTGAAAACAATAAAAAGAGCTAGAGTCAACAATTTACAATATTTACATACATTTTCTGACTTCATCTCTTTAACAACATAATTAAAACTGTATAATTAAACAATAAAATGCCCTTTTTTGGTCCATTTTTTATTAGGGTTTTCCCGTCTTCAGGGAAGACCCTTCTATTATTGTAAAGTTTCTTTTTCTTATTATTATTATTTTTTTTTCCTAAAGCGATATCTCAGTAATGGTTCGGTGAATCTTTATGAAACTTTCGAGATGAAAGGGAACAATTATGGCTCAATCCTTTTTTTTCATTTTTTCTAATTTTATTTCCGGTCGTGAAATATGACGTAATTTCTACAATTTTTGTCTGAAGTTCATTGAGAAAACTACGTAAAATAGAGATTTGAGACTTTCATGAATGATCAAGTGTGATCTCTACCTTTGCAACGGGCTTTTAAATTTTTAAGAAGATGTTAGATTTTTTCAAATTTTTAATTTAAATTTTTCAAAAAAAATTTTTTAATCCAATTTTAATTTTTATTATCTCATCAAATAGATCTTGGCGAGCACTTTCCAAAAATGTATTTGTTTTGTATGTGAGTACAATAATGAACATTTTATAAGCTCAGGTGTATTTCGACGATAAAGTGCAAATGTACTTTTAGAACTTTTCTTTTAAAAATTCATATCTTTTTTATTTATTGACCGATTTCCAATTTTTTTACACCATCAAATAGATCTTTTCAAGACCTTTCCAACGGTATATTTCTTTTTATTGTACGTGTAATAATGAATGAAATATAAGCTCAGGTAAGTTAGCCTTTCATTTTGACAGGACATGTCAAATTCATTATCAAGGATCCTTGCGGTTAGACGGCACTCTTTAATCTCTTTGATCTTGGGGGGATATCCTTTGATGTATGTAAAACGTCCTATATGGTTATTTCTTGACCATTTTTAAACTTTTAAAATTATGAAATAGATCTTTCTGAGAGGTTTCCAACGGATATTTCTTATGATTTTTAATGCACTAATTCAGAAACTAAAAGCTCATATATATCAGCATTCTGTTTTGACAGAACATGTCAAACTCATTGTGAAGGACGCTTGCAGTTGGTGAGAATGACTGTACTCTATGATCTTTGGCGTGTATCCTCTTTTAAAGAAAAAGTGATTAAAAGTGTAATTGGAAATTCTCAAAAGTCAAATATAGTGAAATTGAAACAATTTAAAATTTTTCAATTTTATTTTAAATTGCTTACAAAGGTAAAACCAAAATGTAAAACAAGAACTATTATTGTATTTTTAAGGTTTTGAAACATAAGACAAAAATTGTGAAATTTAATCAATTTAAATTTTTCAAAATATTGAAATTGTTCCTAAATTGTTTAAACATGGATTATATCTGCATTTTTAAAGATTGATAACAACATATGGCGTTTTTTAAAGTCTCAAAAAGGGCAAATAAAGTGAAATTTAAATGATTTAAAATTTTAAAAAATTTAATTGCTCCCTAATGCAAAATCAAATACTTTATTTGTATTTTTAAAAAGAACATCCATAATGTGTTTTGAAATATTTCAAAGGTCCAATAGAGCGAGATTTAAACGATTTAAATTTTTCAAAAAATTTAAAGTCCTTCTAAATGTAAAATGAAGTACTAAATATGTATTGTAGCAGATAGAGAACATCATACAATGTGTTTTGAAACCTTAGAGGTCAAATAAGTGAGATTTAAACATTTAAATTTTTTAAAAAATTTAATTTCCTTCCAAATGTAAAATCAAGTATTGTATATGTTTTGTAACAGATAGAGAACATCATACCATGTGTTTTGAAACCTCTCAGAGGTCAAAAGAGTGAGATTTAAACAATTTAAAGTTTTCAAAAAAATTAAAGTCATTCCAAATGTAAAATCAAGTATAAATATGTATTGTAGCAGATAGAGAACATCATACAATGTGTTTTGAAACCTCTCAGAGGTCAATAAAAGTGAGATTAAAACGATTTAAATTTTTCAAAAAATTTAAATTCCTTCAAATGTTAAATCAAGTACTAGAAATGTATTGTGAAGATAGAGAACATCATACCATGTGTTTTGAAACCTTCAGAGGTCAAGAAGAGTTAGATTTAAACGATTTAAATTTTTCAAAAAATTTAAATTGCTTCCAAATGTTAAATCAAGTAGTTCATATGTATTGTAACAGATAGAGAACATCATACTATGTGTTTTGAAACCTCTCAGAGGTCAAATAGAGTGAGATTTAAACGATTTAAATTTTTCAAAAAATTTAAATTGCTTCCAAATGTAGAAAACATGTATACAAGTGTATTTTTTCAGATATACAACACCAGGCAATGTGTTTTGAAATCTGATATTGTGCTTGATTTTACATTTGGAAGGAATTAAAATTTTTTGAAAAATTTAAATCGTTTAAATCTCACTCTATTTGACCTCTGAGGTTTCAAAACACAATGTATGATGTTCTCTATCTGTTACAATACATATACAATACTTGATTTTACATTTGGAAGGGAAATTTTAAAATTTTTTTAAAAATTTAAATCATTTAAATCTCACTCTATTTGACCTCTGAGAGGTTTCAGAACACATTGTATGTTGTTCTCTATCTGTTACAATACATATACAATACTTGATTTTACATTTGGAAGCAATTTAAATTTTTTGAAAAATTTAAATCGTTTAAATCTCACTCTATTTGACCTCTGAGAGGTTTCAAAACACATGGTATGATGTTCTCTATCTGTACAATACATATTTAGTACTTGATTTTACATTTGGAAGGACTTTAAATTTTTTGAAAAATTTAAATCGTTTAAATCTCACTTATTTGACCTCTGAGAGGTTTCAAAACACATGGTACGATGTTCTCTTTCTGTAAAAATACATATATAGTACTTGATTTAACATTTGAAAGCAATTTAAATTTTTTGAAAAATTAAAATCGTTTAAATCTCACTCTATTTGACGTCTGAGAGGTTTCAAAATACATTGTATCATGTTCTCTATTGGGAACAATACATATATAGTACTTGATTAAACATTTGGAAGCAATTTATTTTTTTTTGAAAAATTTAAATCGTTTAAATCTCACTCTATTTACCTCTGAGAGGTTTCAAAACACATAGTATGATGTTCTCTATCTGCTACAATACATATTTAGTACTTGATTTTACATTTGAAGCAATTTAAATTTTTTGAAAAATTTAAATCGTTTAAATCTCACTCTATTTGACCTCTGAGAGGTTTCAAAACACATAGTATGATGTTCTCATCTGCTACAATACATATTTAGTACTTGATTTTACATTTGCAAAACAATTTAAATTTTTTGAAAAATTTAAATCGTTTAAATCTCACTCTATTTGACCTCTGAGAGGTTTCAAAACACATGGTATGATGTTCTCTATCTGTAACATACATATACAGTACTTGATTTAACATTTGAAAGCAATTTAAATTTTTTGAAAAATTAAAAACGTTTAAATCTTTTCTCATTTGAGTCTGAGAGGTTTCAAAACACATTGTATATGTTCTCATCTGTTACAATACATATATTGTACTTGATTTTACATTTGGAAGGACTTTAGATTTTTTGAAAAATTTAAATCATTTAAATCTCACCTATTTAACCCCAGAGGTTTCAAAACACATTGTATGTTGTTCTCTATCTGTTACATACATATACAATATTTGATTTTACATTTGGAAGCAATTTTAATTTTTTGAAAAATTTAAATCGTTTAAATCTACTCTATTTGACCTCTGAGAGTTTTAAAACACATTGATGATGTTCTCTATCTGTTACAAACATATATAGTACTTGATTAAACATTTGGAAGCAATTTAAATTTTTTGAAAAATTTAAATCGTTTAAATCTTACTCTATTTTACCTCTGAGAGGTTTCAAAACACATGGTATGATGTTCTCTATCTGTAACAATACATATATAGTACTTGATTAAACATTTGGAAGCAATTTAAATTTTTTGAAAAATTTAAATAGTTTAAATCTCACTCTATTTGACCTCTGAGAGGTTTCAAAATATTGTATGATGTTCATCTGTCAAAATACATATATAATACTTGATTTAACATTTGGAAGAAATTTAATTTTTTGAAAATTTAAATCGTTTAAATCTTACTCTATTTACCTCTGAGAAAGGGTTTTAAAACTATTGTATATGTTCTCTATTTTAACAATACATACATACATGTAGCAATTGATTTTACATTTTCAAAAACAATTTAAATTTTTTTGAAAAATTTTAATTGTTTAAATCTCACTCTATTTAACCTCTCAGAGGTTTAAAAACACATTGTATAATATTCTCCCATCTGTCACAATACATTTATAGTACTTGATTTTACATTTCGAAGCAATTTAAATTTTAAAAATTTAAATCTTTTAAATCTCACTCTATCTACCTGTGGAGATTTAAAACATATTGTATAAAGCTCTCTATATCTCCCCAATACAAATATAGCATTTGATTTTACATTTGGAAGTAATTTAATTTTTTTGAAAATTTAAAATGTTTAAATCTCACTTCATTTAACATTTGAGCGATTTAAAAAAACATTGTTTGATGATTTCTATTCGTCAAAATACAAATGCAGCCCTCGATTTTTAAAAAAAAAATTAAGTTGTTTAAGTGATAATTTACTTGACCTTTGAGAGATTTTGCAACATATAGTTTTATGTTTTCCATCTTCCCAAATAAATTTAAAAGCTACATCAATTACATAAAAAATATTATTTTGAATGAAATCCCAGTCAAAATCTTACCTCATTTCATCGAAAATTGGACGGAAGACCCACTCGTTGCTCGCAACGAGATCGTATCTAGTTTCTTTTTATGTTTGAAATTACTACACAGTTATACACATAAAGATATAAAATTTTAATTTTTTGCCACCGTTTCGGCCTCCGATTGTCAATGTAAACAAGAACATTAGTAAAGTAAAAGTTACTAAAAGTCTTGAATTTGGGAGCCAAGAAACTATAATATATTGTGTAGAAATAATTGAAATCGTGTATACAGTTCTTATATGCCCACCAGCCAATATGAAATACAGCCTAGTCCCATAGCTGACGATAGGTAGATATCCCTTCTGGGCCCAAAATTGGAAAAAATTTCTATCTATACTAGCTAGCTCCAATTGTTGTTAAAATATTGCTGTAAAAATCTTTAAATCAGAGTATGTGTAGCGTGAAAACCCAAAATATGATAACAAATAACAGAGGCGGCTAAATCCCCCAGTTAACTTTCTGAGGACCTGCAGGTTCTATATATACAAATATGTGATTATGCAAAATATACAAATAAATGTTAGACTACTTGTCTTTAAACAATTATATACAGAAAATCAGTGATACTGGCTCATAAGAGATCGGCTCGGCTCTTATGGCTCCTAAAGCTCTTTCTTTAATACTGGCTCTTACAGCGCAGTTCATACAGTTCGGCTCTTTCTTGTTCCTGTATAGTACAGCTCTTGCTGGCTCCCACTGTCGCTTTTAATGACAAACAATATCTAAAGCCAGGAAAGACTTGTTCCGTCACGTCTGAAAGCTTTAAATATTTTTTTATTATCATTAACTAAAAATTACCTATGTTTCAGATGGTCTGCGTCTTGC
>NW_026936272.1:0-70466 GCF_032062105.1 Saccostrea cuccullata
CAAACACCATTCTTTTTCAAATTTATCTATGCGGAGATTTTTGATAGCTATATATTTTTCAATATTATGTTTCAATTTAATATGATTTAGTAAGCCCAAAAAATTTGGAATTTTATCTTGCATTAAACATGTAAAAATGTATTGTTTTGTATATAATATTATAAAATTCTTGACTCTGTTGTTATATGTCATTGGTATTTCACCTAGAATAACATTTTCAACATTAAAACCAACTCTTTTTTTCATTGTTTTGTAAATATGTAAACTGAGGCTGCCCCATAGAGATAAAACTTTTTCACAACCAATGAAAACATGTTGAATAGTTTCTACTTCTTGTTTACAAAAAGTACAAATATCTGAATTCTTAATCTTAATTTTTTTTAAATAGGAGTTAACAGGTAGAATCCTATGTAAAATTCTAAATTGTAACCATTGAATTGTTGAGTCCTTTGTTGTTTTGAAACATACTTTAAAAACATCTTTTACACAAATTTCATTGATTCCATATGGAGATAATTCTACATTCCACTTGCATAAAGCTTTTAAAACAGTTTCTTTTGTGTTAAGACAATTGTAAATATATTTTGTACATTTTTCATACAACAATATGTCTTGAAAATAAACAGGTAAAAAAGGTCCATACATATTTTTCACTGAGAATCTATCTATTGACATATCCTTTATATACTTTGAGATTGAACAAACAACACTATTATACTGCATTATACATACCGTAGAAATGTTAAATCTTTGTTGAAAAGTCTTTTGAGTAAGAAAAATACCCCTTTCGTTTAAAAAATCACGAATAGTTTTAACGCCATTCTTATACCAATCTTGAATAAAAATGCTTTTGTTATTAACTTTGATTTTTGAGTTATACCATACTGGTATATTCAAGAAATTGTCTTGAGAAACTGAATCATTCACAGTTTTTATAACTTCAAGCCATGAAATAAAAACATCTTGCCAAAATTTATTGTTTTTTGCAACTAAGATTTTACGAACAAAATCGTCCCCAAAATCAAGTAGCTTGTTTAAAATGTCATTACCATTTACAGCCATGAATAGATCCATCCATGGTTTGCTACAACAATAGTTTGACAATCTTTTAATCCAAGAACATTTCAAGGCCATTATAAATTTGTTTATATTTATCATTTTAAGTCCCCCTAATAAATAATCCTGTGTTATAGTAGCTCTATTAATTTTGTCACACTTTGATTTCCAAATAAACTCAAAAATGTCGCGACAGAGAGAAGAAATTACATCTGGTTTTGGTGTTGTCAATGATATAAACAGGTGATTTAATTTTGGTATAAGTATAGTTTTAATAACTGTAACACGACCAATTGGAGTTAGCATTCTCCGTTTCCAATGTTGTATTAATGCTTTAAATTTGGGTATTATACTATCATAGTTAATTTCATTTATTTTATCGAGTTCAACAGAAAAAATTATTCCTAGTAGATCAAAGGTTGTGCATCCCCAATCTAGTTTCCATCTAGAATGATGAAACACCTTTCAATTTTAATATCTTAGGTTTTGATCACTGTTATAAAATGGAAATTGGTCTTTTAGAAAAAAAAATAGAAAGATAATTGTTTAATATCATTATTTTGTTTCTGTAAAAAATTCTAGTATGTAATAGGTAGATGTAAAGGGGGGGGGGGGGGGGGCTTAAAGTGAACGACTTAAAGCATTGAATTTATCTTAAGAAAAAAGAGGTCAATTTGATTTTTCAAAACTATGAAAGTTCTTTCTCTCTCATATGTTTTACTGTACTTACATTTTTTTTTAGTTTTCATATGTTTTAAGTTGACTCATTTATATAAAATTTTCAACGTCATACCAGTTATATAAATGCATATATATACAAGTACCTGTTTTGGGTATAGCACAGGCATCGAAACCGGGCGAAGGGCAAGAGGAGGGTGGATTAGCCCCCCACTTATTTTGGAAAGATATACATCATATAAGCATTGAAAATGCGGCTTTTCCTTTTTGGGGTTTATTACTCCCCTCCCACGTTTTATTTGTTACCGACGCCTATGTATTGGAATGATAAAGATTTGGACTGGTACATCTTATACCCGTCTTCTCCTTTTCTCAACGGGAGTAAATCAATGCATAAGTCTTTTGAAAAATAAATTACAAATATAATCTTTCCATTACTAAAATCTGAATCCAGAATTTTTTTTGTTTTTACTTATTCTTTCAAAGTGCGTTAAGTGTCTCCATGATAAAATATATTGATGTAAACTCTTAACGCACCTTGAAAATTTTTTTCAAGTGCGTTGAATTGGTCCCAAATTTAACCCACTTTGAAAAAAATTTTCAAAGTGCGTTGATTTTGTCCAAATTTTAACGCACTTTGAAAAAAATTTTCAAAGTGCGTAATTTTTTCAAAGTGCGTTGCCACAATGCCATTTTTTAAATTTATAATCTTATTGAATCAAAAATATTGAAAATGTTCGCGTTTTTCTGGGACAAGCCTCGTATAAGGAATCACTGCGTGTTTGTTCAGTATGCCAGGAACATTTAAATGTCAGTTCAAAATTAAATATGGACAATGTTTTCATCATGGTTATGCAAATTAGACATCCCAATTCCTAAATCTTCATTGCAAAAATTATCTTAACATTCAAATCAGAAGTTCCTACATTCATCGACAAAGAAGAATAGCACAAAGTATCGATTATCTCTCTCATGAATAGCTCTGATCCTTCCTATAATTTTTTTTTGGAAGAGGTGCACAAGAATGCCACGCATCATAAAATAGCAAAAATACCCTTCAATAATTGGAACTTTTAAGTATACAAAAACAGGAAAGAAGAGTTCGAAACTACGTTGCTTGTGTACTTAAAAATAAAACTAAATGATGAGAAATATATCAAAGCATACATACCTTTGCGTTTTAACCGTATTTTACAGGTGAACCATTTGGAACGAAATTAAGCAATGAGTCTTTATATCTGCATATTATATCAGTGTTTTAATTTCTTTAAAATCAATTGTCCATTCTATATAATGGAAAAAGTAACCATTTAAAAATTGACGAATAATACTTCCGTAAAAATGATATAGTTTGTGTTTAACTTATAAATCATTTCTCCCTGTCTGTTTCCCGAATGTATTCTTGTCTTTCTGTAGCTAGCATCCAGTTTTAAGGGATTAAAATGTCAATTTTATCATATCAAACAGAGAACTGTAATTAAAAATTAACAACATCATTGACTACCTGTTTTTGCCTATCGAATTTTTGCTTTGTTTGCATGATGGTGCCATTCAACAATGATATTTAATGATTTCCATGGATTTTCTGTTCGTCAAACAAAGGTCTTTTTCAATACCCCTTACCAGGAGTAAAAGAATACCTTCCCACATACATAGTTATTATATAATGTTATAATTATGTTCAATCAATCTTGCATGTACATTTCGCTGTTTGGTATAATAGTTAGAAGAGCATTTGTCGCAGAGTCATGCAGTTAGGTATTGATCTTGCAGGTCCGAATACCAAAATGGGACAAGGAAACTGGCGAAGTGGTTAGAACATATTCTCTAGCTATAATTGCGAAGTAAGGAGTTTTTCCCTTACGTTGCAGGTCCAAATTCCAAGACTGGTCCTTTGAATGAGATTGTATAAACCGATGTCCCTTGTCCCAGTAGATGCTGGCACAAAAAGATCCCTAATTGCTCAATGGTCCTGAATATTGGCTTTAGGTCTCAATTTATATACATGTACCTCCACCGGTATCTAAATATGAGTGAAACATTCTCCAAGAGAAATTTTAAATTTATCAAACAAAAAAAAATTTAATATTTAATTTTGTATCTACATTATATACACGGTATACAGAATCATAATAATCACATAAAATCACTAAAACTCTCTTTTAAATATCAATGCTGAATGGCAACTGAGTTAAATGCTTTTTTGTTAGAGCAAACGTGTTAAAAGATTATTTACCTTTTCCCTCAATAGGTGCGACTGTTTATTCTAAAAAAGACATTTCTTTACATTTTGATACATACGAGAGGTGGTCAATAAATATTGTCCTCGGCGCTCGGATAGAAACAAAAAAAAAAGCTTTTCAATGGTTTAGTCTAAATGCCTTAACTTAAATATTCTCTTTTAATTAAAATAAATGTTTGTAACATTTTTATCCAATTTTTGATTGTTTTTAGAACACAGTTTTGAGTATGACCCTTCGTATACTGGAATATGGCAAATCCTATGATTTCCTTTCTTCTTTCTGAAAGGTGTTTTTTTTCAAGTTTGGAAAATGAAACAAGTCAAAGGGGGAAAGATCTGGCGAATATTGTTGGTGAAACAAACCATAAATTATCTGCTTATCTCAAAACGCCTTTATTATTCATGGTGTGTAGGTTTGGACGCTGTCATGAAGAAATTTAATGTAGTGGATTCCTGATTCTGGTTCAATCCTCTAATAAATCTTTTAATTTTTTTTTTTTTTTTTTTTTTGCAAAAACTTGCTTTTTAGACTTCTCCAGAAATTGAATTGCCTCCCCGAATAAAAATTTGAACAACAAGACCACTTATATTTAAGAAAAGGATATATAAAACTGTTTTTGTGTTTTTGCAATTCTTTGTTTTTCTCAGATATCGCATGGCTGTTTTTGTCAAGTTCATCTTATTGTAAATTTGACTGAGGGTTTAAAGCAATGGATTCAATTTTCATTATCTGTTTGATTATATTCTAAAACGCTGACGTTTTCGCTCATGTTTCAAAATATAGGGTGACCATTGAGTGCTGTGCTTTTTACTGTCAAATGTTTCTTTGAAAAAGTGTAAATTATCTACAAAATGATGCCTGTCGAATTTGCTAGGTGTCTTAAAGCCAATCAAACATCATCAGTGATAATTTGTGGAATTTACGAAAACAGACGAGTACATTGGTTGTTTTAAGTCCTTGTCGCCGAGGATTTCTATGTTGTATGTCATAGAGCTCATGACATTATTTACTGAACAACTGCAGCCCTCGTATTTTTATGTCTAACTGTATATCTCACTTATACTAAGAAATCTTGGAAACTCTTTTTATTTCGATTCAAAGGTAATTTTAGGGAAATCTGGGCTAAATAAGACCAAAAAGAGAAAAAGAAAAAAAAATATTGAGCTACCAGGTATATCAAGTACTCTGAAGTTGACATCAAACAGATGCTTAAGTTTCTGATTGACAATATCTATATATGTGGTTTTTGGAGACGAGGTATTCCAACAATCTATATGAATTCCATTGGGTACCAACTGCGCTCCATTATTAGCAGACCTATTTTTGTTTTTATATGAAGCAGAATTTGTACAAAAACAATTGCTGTGGTCTTCAGCTCGACATTTAGATATATCGAAGACGAATTATCAGTTAACATTGGCAATTTCCATTCCTACGTCGATGCCATATATTCCGGAGAGATTGAGATAAAAGATACCACAGAGTCTAACACATCTGTTTCATACTTGGATATTTTACTTGAAAAAGACATTAATGGTAATCTAACAACCAAGCTATATGGTAAACTTTTCTATCGTCAACTTCCCATACTTATGCAGCAATAAAACTTCATCACCTGCATACGGAGTGTATATATCTCAGTTGATTCGATAAGCAAGACCATGCTCTACATAGGAACAATTTATAAAACGAAGTAAATTATTGACAAGCAATTTGATGAAACGAGAATATCAGCAGTCTCGTTTAAAGTCATCATTTCGAAAGTTCTATGGTCGATACAATGATCTTGTCAGCAAATACAGTTTATCATTGTCAATTACTGACTGACGTTTTTCATATAAATTGTTTGTCCATTATTCTAATTTTGAATTGACGACGAATTTTTCCGTTATTTCCCGATCATGACAAGGGGCACACGGCGGGTCTGACCGGTCAGTAGGGGATACTCACTCCTCCATGGCACCTGATCCCACCTCTGATATTTCGGAGGTCCGTGTTTGCTCTGCTCCTATTTCGTATTGTTTTACGGACTTTGATATTGACTATTGTTCGGTATCTCCATCTTGTAGCTGACTTGTTTCATGCATATTGTTTTTTTTTAATCTTCCTTTTAAATTTCTAGGATCCGTAATCTAACCTTGTTAACAGAATTGTATTGTTTAAACCGGTAGTTTATTTTATTGGATAAATCACTATTTGTTATCTTTGATGGGCACTCTTAAGGATACATTTGAGCCGCTTGAGGAAAGGGAGAGAAAAAAATTCATACGACTATTTGTTTCAGCAAAAAAATCTAATCTTAGCTTAATAATTCATGACAGAAACTTGTTCAAGGTCAGATTAAATATCTACCAATATGCACTAAAACATGAGTAAACGTGAGTACAACTGGGCTAAGGGGAAAAATGCGCCAGCAAGGATTTTAGATAGAGAAGATTCTGACATTGATTTTTGATCATGAAATTGGTTGAAAGTCACTGTACATTTTCTATTCATGGGAATCCAGTGGGTGAAGATTAAAACCGATTGAACCTAGTGACGGACAGACAGACTGATCACCTATTCCCATCCAAAAAGTCCTATAGAGTGGCTTAATATTGTAGTTACAAAATCAGCTTGAAAAAATTCCTAAAAAATAGCAAACTGTTTAGCATAGCAATGCATATTGTTGATTAATGTACCTTCTTAAATTATCAAACAATTGGTTGTTTCAAGGGCATTTGTTCTTTTAAGTGTTTCGATGAAAGGAATTCCTGACATATACATGTACAATCGTCCGATTTCCTTGAAAAATAAAAATAACTTTCTGTTGTGATATTTAAACAACATAAAAACATAATACTTCAGAAGTCAATAGATGATATTATTAAAACCCACTAATATTCTAGGTAACTACATGATACCAGATCAGAGAACAGTAAATGTGGGGCAAAGGTGAATAAACGAGGTGTTAGAGACGGTCGTTTATGTCGGAAAGAGTGGGAAGGTGGGAATAGTCTACACCTGACAGGAAGGCCGTGTAATGGATACGTAGGTACAAACAGATGTATGTATATCAACTTCTTAGAAATGCGCTTCAATCAGTCACTTCCGATACAGTTTACACAAAGTTCATTTCTACGTCGGAATAGATAATTTTAAAACCTTTAAATAAAGAATGAATTTGGAAAACACTAAACAGCGAACGTTTATATTATGATGTCTCTTTGTGTTATGAATTGAGTAAAATATGCTCAGCAGTATTAATTTTTGTACAGCAAATCAAAGAAATAACTTTCGGAGAACTTTCATTTTTATAATCGGAAGTTTAGCGAATTAAGGAATAATTCTGCATGTAATTCTTGGCCAAATTATCGAGTATAATCTGGTTTGGGTCAGTATATGCTTAAAATCTGCGAAGCGGATTATAAAATAACGTAAACTGACCGAAACCAGATTGATACTCGATAATTTGGCCAAGAATTAGAGTCATTCCTTATAATTTAATTCTAAAATAATTAAACAACTTTGGATGTAAAATTATGTTGCTTTTTATGAGTTCAGATTTACCGCGCAATAATACAACTGTAGAAACGGAAGTGATGAGAAGCGAGGGGAGGTAATAACTGATACATAGATCTAGCAGCCATGATATTTGTTTACATGAGGTAAAATCGAGTAACTGTTTGAAGTTAAAGGTACATTTATTAAATATAGAATTTTCCATGGATTCCGAGCACTGGAAATGAATGGATTGCATGGATAAGATGATTAAGCTGGTCGTCAAGGGGGTGTGTCCCCATACCAAAACAGATTATACAAAATAATTTGTGTTTCGTTTTGGAAATCAACCAATGAGAGGCGAGATTACGAACAAAATTAAATTATTGAACGGTAAAGTCTCAGATTTTAACCTGCTCAATAAAGAAGAATCAAACCCAATCCTCCCAACCACGAAGCCAACCGACACTCTACCCCTTGGCTACCGTGACAGTTGACTGGTTTATTTTGTAACGTGCGGGATTGACACTTTACAGCCAACCAGAATTGCCGCAATTGTAAGAAGCCAACAGAATCGTCGTAATTAGTGTAAGAAACCAACCAGAATCGTTATGCGCGTAAAAAACCAACCAGAATCATTGAAAGTGTAAGCATTCAAGCAGAATCATAATAAGTGTACTAATTTAAAGAGCCAACAAGAATCATCACAATATGTTTTTCTAAACATATTACATTAAGTGAGCGGGGGTGAAGGAAGACATAGATATGCAGGTATTTCATAATGCTAACAGATAAATATTATTCTTTTGACTGAGTGATCTTTAATGAAAAGAAAAAATGTCAATGAATGAAGGCGCCAAAAACCACTAGAATGTGAGATGAACAACGTACAACCGAGCGAAAGTTAAGAAAATATTATATTATAAGATAGCTATATACTGAAATATATTCATTTTCTACCACCCACCCGTCCTAGTATATACCAAACTCAGCTAGATCCATCACAACATAGACTGGATAAGATTTTGAGAAGAGAACACAGTGAAAGAACCCAGTTCACAAAACTTACCATGTTTTACAATGTTTCAGGTAATCACTTCCGTGTGAACACCTTGTCTATATATATGCCTTCCTACCACTTAATAAACTTTATAAAAATATTTGCTTTTGCCTGTTTCATAAAAATAATAGAAATGAATAATTAAGAACTTGTGTGAACGATTTGATGTTGATATTACATGTAAGGTGTTGAGGCGATTTTAGTTCTATTCATTATTTCCAAAACATTTGCAAAGGAGATTTCAGGACAGATGATACAAACAATTCTTTCCTTTGAAGGAGACTTAATATCATCTCACAGGCTTAGAAAAGTGGATAATTCTTTAATTATTTTCTCCTTAGTATTGGAAAATGAAATAGACTTGAAAAATGTTAGTGAATTCTTCAATAAAATTGCAAATATGGACAAATCACAATCAGTAAAGGTTTACAGATGAACACAAATTTCAGAATATGTTAGGTTAGTGCTAATAAGGTAATATAAACTTTACAAAAACATACCACGGCAGGATAATTTTATGAGGAAACGCAAAATGGTGAAAAATCAGAAAAATCACATAGGCAGTTCTAAAAAATGGTATTAATGCATTGTATTATACAGTCAAAGTATATTATCGATGGAGTTAGCAAGATTTCAGTTCCCCAAGGCCAGCCGAGTGAAATAGTCGAGGATAGGAGAATTGGGATCTTGCTAAGTCCCTCAATGATAGACTTTTTAACTGTTTTACATGTATTATACCGATACAAAAGTAAAAAATAGAAGATCAAATGACAGGGAATTAATTTCGGAGCGGGTATTATCTCACTTGACTAAAATACGAGGATTAGTCCAATAACGTATTATACCGGTACAAAAGTAAAATTTAGAGGTTTACAGATAGCCGGGAATTAGCTTCCAAAGCAGGGATTAGCTTATTTGACTAACGTAACGGGATTAGTCCATTCACAGTGATTTCTAGGGAATTATTCACACTCTGCTATCTAATTTTTGTGTAGGGATAAATCAGAAGGGGTATAATAAATGGGAATAATGAACAGTATTCAAGCAAACAAGGAACTCCAAAACATCAGAAGTGGGATCAGGTTCAATGAAGGAGTGAGCATTCCATGCCGCAGCATGTTCCTTGTCATGATTGGGAAATAACGGAGAATCCGTTGACAATTAAGTTTGTAAGGAATAGCCTAACAATTAAAAATCATCCAGGCATGATCTATTTCTAATTCACCAAATCTTCACCCCTTCTGATATTTACTGAGGAGTTGTCCGCCATTTTCTTACTCTTTGTTCCTTCAATTTTACATGTACTCTCTTTATTTACTAATTCTTCATATTACAATGATTTGCTCTGTCTCTGTTTGTCATTTTCTCACTCTTTGTTCCTTCAATTTTACATGTATTCCCTCTCTCCCTTTATTTACTAATTCTTCATATTACAATGATTTGTTCTGTCTCTGTTTATCATTTTCTTACTCTTTGTTCCTTCAATTTTACATGTACTCCCTCTCTCCCTTTATTTACTAATTCTTCATATTACAATGATTTGTTCTGTCTCTGTTTATCCTTTTCTTACTCTTTCTTCCTTCAATATTACATGTACTCCCTCTCTCCCTTTATTTACTAATTCTTCATATTACAATGATTTGTTCTGTCTCTGTTTATCGTTTACTTATATATCCTCTTGTTTGTTGATTCCACAAGAAAATCCTCTCCATGTAAATAAATTGTTTGTTGCTATTTTTCTATTATTGAAAAGGTTATTCAAAGATATTTATTCATTTTATTGTTCAATTCTTTATAAAAATATAATAATATAATGAAATACAAAAATTTTGAAAAAAATCAAGCCAATTGAATATTTGTATTAAGACTGATTGTATAATGATGTAATAACTATTTATCTATGAAAAAAAATCTCAGTTTATATTTTTGCTTTTTATTAATCATAGGTTTTCCTACAATTAGTCATCGTGCACATATTTTTCCTATTTTTAGGTAATGTATTAATTCCATTTCCTGTTAAATTCGAAACAACCTTAGGCTTGCTTGATTTAACGCTGTTAAGGGGAAGAAGGACCTTTAGCTGAAAAAATACTTGTCCTTCAATTTTTTTTTTATTTTACCTTAAAGCAGATATGATAATAGGTTTCTAGAATTTTTTTTGAGATATTGAGTGATAGTATGCCCCACAGTGTCTAACAGTGGAATTTTATTCTCCATGTTTCTGGGCCCATTACTCGGTCCATAATGGCATTTTTTCAGCATAGATAAAATATGTCTTTTAAAATATCCAGAGTATGAATAGGGTCAAGAATTCGAAAAAGCAAGATTATTTTGTCACACCGCATCTGGAGACGGAAAATCAGGTGTACTTTTAAAGACAACTTAAACAACATAAAAATTAATTTGCAAAAAATCCTATTATTCAATATTTGAAAATTTACGTTGAAATGCAAGTTCGTCATGTAATTGATTAACTGTGAAAATATCAATTTGTGAAGCTGAGCTTAATATTGCATAGGGCATAGTTAAACAAGACATGAGCATGAGATAAACGTGTCATGTTTACATTTTTCGAGTGCGGGAAAACCCAACTATGACATCACACATATGCGAAATTAGCGAAATAAGACATACCTACCAAATATTTCCGTCAACAACCATGTGAAAATATTTTTTATGTTCTTTAATTCACAAAATACCACACCATGTACTGAGTATGACCCGTTTTTATGATATTATAATACCCGTATTTTACTGTGTAAAATCTTACTGTACTAAGGGATCCACTATGACGTCAAAGACTCGTTGAACGCTCAGTGTAGGGAAGCAGAAGAGTGGATCAATCTATTCCGTAAATTGATAATATTTGCAGGAAAGTTTGAATAGTTTTAGATATTTTCACACAAGATGGTGAACTGAAACAAAGTTAAAAAATTATACAAGTACTGTGGTTTCAATCTTGTTTTGTACATATTTATCAGAGATTATGACGTGATTAAAGTGAGTCATGTGACCACACATCTTTCTTCCCCTTAAAGGAGGTTTTCAAATCCTTGTAACATTTGTTTGATAGTATTAAAAAAATATGCTTTCGAGTATTGAATAAGATGTGAAACTTAATCTTGTTTAACATATAGTTAAATTGTTTGTCTTTATCGTACAAACGAAGAGATTTTGGAGAATCTTTGGTATCTCTTGTAATAACTGGGATATATTGAACCGAACATATACAGCAAATGGAAGTTACTGTTTTAAATTGTATAAGGTATGTCTCTCGTGAAATTTGTTAAATCAAGGATTGTTTGAGAAATATATTTTGGATAAGTACTCATATACTGTAGATCACTAAATTTTCGCGACACATTATTTTGAGATAGTCACTGACTCTTTATTATAATTTTCACGAATTGTTGTATATAATCGTAAAGAAATTTTTAAACGCGAGAATGAAATTTTCGCGAGCTCATTGTCTTGCGTAATTACGCGAAAATAAAGTTTTCGCGAATAAAAAGTGATTTACAGTAGTATGACTCAAAATCGCAGGGAAAAGAGGGGGTCAGTGAGCGTCTTGCTGAAGAGTTACACGTATGTCCAAGAAAGGTTACAATTAAGTTGACCTTTTTGCACTTAAATTCTAACTCTTTGGTTAATTACTTTAACCTTTATAATATTTTATAAGATGTGACCGTGGCAATAAAAATGATTTTATTTTACGTAAAATAGTTTGAATGATATTTATCATTGAACAAATTTTGGAAATTAATGCGCGTAAATTATTGTGTGACCTTTTTGCACTAAAAATTAACATATTTGGGATATTGAAAATCTATATAGGCAATAAAATATTTTCTAATATCAAACTTTTTACGACTTAAGTGCTGGTCAGTCATAAGTATCGAGTAGTTTAAAATAATGACAGTAAAAGTTGGGGTCAGTGATGTTAATATTGAAATATTGGTCAAAAGGTGTGATTTTCAGGCCAAATACGGTGAAAACTTTATTTTGACTTCTTTAGCATATCTTCATTTCTCGGCAAAAATTATTTAGGGAATGTGTAAAATTTGTTCTAAAAATATAAATTGAAGTCTATATTAAATATTCCTAGCATATCATAATGGAAGATATTCTCCGAGTAAAAGTATGTGAGACTAAAGTTACAAGATATTGAATTTAATAAATGTGCAGATTTCCAGAATTTTCTGCTAAATATCCTTCCACCACAAGAAATAGTCCCTCATAAATCTTGCTTCTATGTGGATTTATTTTTGAGCGTTTTTTTTCATTGAATGTTGAAGAATATACATTGTTGAATTTAAATATGTTATAAAAATTGAATTATAATAAATAGTTTTGAAGTAAGAGGTTCTGCGTGAATTTTTCTAAAAAGCTGACGAGTGACATACCTGAAAGATATACGAAACATCTGAATGTCAAAATGAAGACCACAGCAAGTTCTTTCCCCTTCTTGTTAAGAGTTTATTTTTCTTTTTTTCTTTTCTTTTTTTTTTTTTTTTTTGCTGTTTTTTGTTCGTTTGTTTTTGTTGTTATTTTTTAAAAAAAAATTGCTTTATAGATTGAAAAAAAACATCGGCTTATTAAAAACATAATAAGGCTCATCGGAATTCCAACATCCGGTATGAAGACTCCGAAGGCTACAAAAATGTTATTGATGTCCAAGAACGAATTCTACGTCGATATCGACGATATCGACAATATTATGCCGATATCGTATCGATATCGATCCTGATCAGTGAAAGGGGTCATGCACCTGTCGATATCTTAACATGACATACTTCAGCTCTGAGTCATCCACGAAATGAATCGGTTACAGTATCTAGCATCTGGTGAAAAACCCTATAAAAATAAATGAAAAATATCTCTTTTCACAAAAAATTGTATTGATGTGAAACTCTGGGTATGGCAAACTGTTTTGTTAGTAGTAAACTTACATATTTGCTAAGAAAATGCCAATATTTTTTCCCAGCAACAGAAAGTATTCTAATAAGCGCACCAAGGTAGAGAAATGAAGCAAACTATAAAAATGTAATTTGTCGATATCGGAACTATATCTTGTCTTGGACATAAAGGGTGTTAAGAAAGTTCGTTCCACAATTTTCTTTTATTTTCGAAAAGAAATGCATTGAGAGGATATTTACAATTTGTGATATTTCATGTTTACAGAGTATCGATATCGATCCTGATCAGCAGTATTAATTGGAAATATTTGATACATATATGAGACTTGCTGCTGTGTCGATGTCGTCGATATTGACAAAACCATGAAGATATCGTTTCGATATCGACCCTATTTATACAATTCATTTTCACAATGAGGTATAACATAATTTTACAAGGCCACAAGTGTTGTCGATATTGATTCATTATTGGCATGAGTATGAAAATAAATTAGGATGATAAACAAAGGGTTAGGGGTTGTTATTGTCTTAGATTAGGTTAAGAGTAAGATGTTGGGTCAGTGTGAAAATTGGAAAATAAGTTTAAACAACCATCATTCGATATCGATATGACATCTTCAATATCGACAACGGGGTCAACTTATTAATCAGAAAGTACATATACACATGTATTACATTTAATTTAAGAAAAACAAGTTATTGTCTTAGGTTAGGATAAAAGTAAGGTTTTGTGCTAATGTGAAGGTAGGTAGAGCAATATGTTTGTAACAATCATGATTCAATATCGATACGATATCGGCGATATCGACGATATCGATGGCAACTACAATCTTCGTAGAGGTAAGTATATAAACTTTCACACACTTTCAGGGATGGTACTTACCAAGGGTTGAGCAATTATGATTCGATATCGAAGGGATATCGTCGATATCGACACTACAGGGAAAGTGTTATAGGTTATAGTTTTCAAGTAAGTCACATGTTGAAAAACACAATATAAAGGATGGAAACCATAATCCTTTGAACAACCATGATTAGATATCGGTACGATATCATTGATATTGACAGTAAGGAAAATTTCTTATAATACAAAGTATTCTAATAAACGCACATAGGTAGAGAAATATTACAGCAAACTATAAAAAAGTAATTTGTCGATATCGTAACTACATCGTGTCTTGGACATAACTCGAAACTCCAGCATCTTTTTGATATTCAGATGTCAATAGGAAAACTTTTGAACGGAAGTAGCTATTTTTGATAGTACGTCGTCGATATATCCACATGTCGATTCAAAGGCCACAACAAGTACTGTCTTCTTCTCATGAAAAAGGTTTTCAAGAGTTCTAGCTCATATGAATTCGCAAAATGTATGCTTATTACTGGACGCGATTGGTACCAAAGGCATTTCGACAGATTAAGTACTCTGCCTGTGTTAAGTTAGGTCTACATAATTTTCACTTGGTTATTGCCTTGTGGCCAGCACCAAAGGGAAATTAAATTTCTCAATTAGGGGACATTACTGTTGAGATGAGACAGCATAGTTGCATTAGATCCCACACATCAAAATGGCTGCCGAGTGTAGCTATAAATTTTCAGCCCTCCACCAGCAAGTGGTGGCGTCTCCATGTGAGGGGGAAAATCCTCGAGAGTGACTTAAACAACATACAATCCATCAAGCAGTTAATCTTTCCTTCCTGTGTATAAATATAAAACAGAAATTAATTGATAAGAAATATTTGATTTGCGTCTCTATCATCGATTGCGAAGCATGCTATTTTTCTATTTCTTTTTTTCAGATAGATACACTTTCATATTTTTGACCATGTCGGACTATATTATACTTAATTAAAGACTAATTGACAAACAGATGGACAGAAAGACACACAGATGGACAGAGAGGAAATCTATGATCATCTTTAGCCTTAATATTTAATTAAAGTGGAATGATATATCTTCTATTGAAATTGTATAATACGTATTTTATGTAAATAATCAGAATATTTATTTCGAAATTGTATAATTTACAATTATGACATCCTTTTTATTTACATACATGTATTAGCATAAAGAAAATATGCACATGTTGGTTAAAACGTGACTGCGTTACCTTTTTTATCATCCGGCCGATCGGTCAACGTTACGACAATCACATACCAACAACAAAGCTATTGTTTGTCTTAGAAGATTATTAAATTGTTGTCTCAGCATTCCTGTTATGTAAACTTTAAATAGATAAGTAACTACTAGTTCCCTAAAAATTAAACTTGGAATTTATGAAAGGAAACTTAATTGTTTATATTCGGGCTGCATTACCAGCAAACTACATTTGAGCATTCCGCATTGGTCTATTTTTTTTTTCAAAATTCTAAAAAAAAATCCATCGATATTTAGCATAAATTTTTTGAACTAACAACACTCTAATTTGTTAAAAAAAAAAAAGAAAAAAGAGATATGCATAGAAAGGTTGACATAAACATTTTAGGGTAGATGATACAAACATATTTGTTTCCTTGGATGAGATTTAATATCATGGCACATGTTTTAGAAAAGTGGATAAATCTTAGAATTTTTTCTCTCAAGAAAATGATATAAATTTGGAAAATATTAGTAAATACTTCGATAAAATTACAAATATGGACAATTCACACTCAGCAAAGGTTTACATATGAAAATAAATTTCAGAATATGTTAGCTTGTTATTAAAAGTGTAATATAATATTTGGAAAGAAATATAACAAGCCAGTTGAATATTTGAGAAAAAACAAAATAAAAAAAAATCAGAAAAATCACATAGGCTGATTTTTACCATTTTCCTCCCCCCCCCCCCCATCAAATTCACCTTGCTTTTCTAATGTGTAAGGGAATGAAAAGTTTGGTTTTCTATAGTCTGCATAGTGAGGAGGAGGAGGGGCTGTTTAAGTACTGGCAAGTATAGTAAATCTTGTTTGTTATTATCGATTTATTTCTAAATGTATTTTGGACATCCCATTCATTTTCCTTTGAGAATTATATAATCTTCAATTCTCAAATTTTTTGCTTTATTGCATAGTTAAGAAGATTAAGAGTGTGTATTACACCCAGTTGAACGACTAAGCCTTTGGGTGTAATATTTATGCGTCTTTGTACCTATAGAAAAAAAAGTACTTAAGGAAGCTCTAAACACTAATAAAATCGCTTTTTGGACTTGGAGAAAAATATTGCATATAAAGGTGTGTATATTGAGACTATTTAATTCATTTTTTACATAGGGTACCTGCCTTTATTCTGCAGGAAACATTTTCAAAGACAATGGTCTATGAATGAACAGAAACACTGTTGTTCACTTACCTTGGGAAAAGTCATGTACATAATAAAATCAATTACTTAAACTTGGTCAAATATAATGCTAAGAAGATTTTAATCTATTATTGTGTAATTAACTGTAAATAACCATTTTGGCCCCATTTCACTTCCCGGGGGTCATGATTTGAACAAACTTGAATCTACACAAAAACCATAAAAATGATTCCACATGAGTTTCATCTTTCCTGGCCCAGTGGTGAAGAAAATTTTTAAAGATTTTTCCTATATATTCCTATGTAAAATTCGGCCATTTTGGCCCCACCCTTGCCCCGGGGGGCATGAGTTGAACAAACTTGAATCTACACTACCTGAGGATGATTCCACATAGTTTCATCTTTCCTAAAAAAGGCCCAGTGGTTTAGAACAGATTTTTAAAGATTTTTGTTATATATTCCTATGAAAAACTTTTCGGCCAAATTTCCTGTCACCACCCTGTGCCCAGGGGTCATGATTAGTACATTTATCTACATATATATTCCACATGAGTTTCATCTTTCCTGGCCCAGTGGTTCTGGAGAAGAAGATTTTTTAAGATTTTGCTTATATATTCCTATGTTAAACTAGAGATGAAGTCAAAAACCACATCCTTGTCGGGGGTCATTTTTGAACAAACTTGAATCTACACTTTTAAAATTTCAATGAGTTTCATCTTTCCTGAAAAAGTGGTTCCAGAGAAAAAAGATTTTTCCTATATATTCCTATGTAAAACTTTCGGCATTATTGGCCCCCGCTTGAAAAGTGGGAGGGTATATTTGAACAAACTTGAATCTACACTACCTGAGGATGCTTCCACATGAGTTTGATCTTTCCTGGCCCAGCGCTCCTGGAGAAGAAGATTTTTTAAAAATGCCATTAATTTTTAATAAATTCATGATTATCTCCCCTTGGAAAAGGGCATGGCCCTCCTATTTTACTTTTTGATCCCCTTCACAAGGATACTTTGTGCCAAGTTTGGTTGAAATTGGCCAAGTGGTTCTTGAGAAGAAGATGAAAATGTGAAAAGTTTACAACAACGACAACGACTACGACGACAACGACAACGACTACGACGACGACGACAACGATAGACAACGGACATATTTTGATCAGAAAAGCTCACTTGAGCCTTCGGCTCAGGTGAGCTAAAAAAACGTAATTAATAAGGTACTCAGATTAACATTTTCATACTTGACGCACGTTACTGTACACATGATACTGTTTATAGTATTTGTTCTAAAAAAGGAAATGCTTAAACATTTTATGATCAGCTTGGGTAAAGGATTTTTTTCGCTTCAAATTTCCTGTCAAGAGAAGTGTGCCCGCTTAGTACATTTACCACATAAAGGTACTTAGAACGAATCTATAAATATTTCATGAGTACAATTAAGTTATGGCATTAAGACCAGAGATGAAGTCAAAGACTTTGTCGTCTTTTTAGCTCACCTGAACCGAAGGCTTTTCTGATCAAATTTTCACATTTTCATCTTCTTCTCAAGAACTACTGGACCAATTTCAACCAAACTTGCTGCAAAGTATTCTTGGGTAAAGGGAATCCAAATTTGTTCAATTGAAGGGCCATGCCCTCTTCCAAGGGGAGATAATCAAGAATAAGTGAAAAATTTATAGCATTTCTTTAAAATCTTCTTCTCAAGAACCACTAAGCCAGAAGAGATGAAACTCATGTGGAATCATCCTCAGGTTGTGTAGATTCAAGTTTGTTCAAATCATGATCCCCGGGGCAAGGGTGGGGCCACAATAGCCGATCAAAGTTTTACATAGGAATATATAGGGAAAATCTTTAAAAATTTTCTTCTCAAGAACCATTGGGATAGGAAAGATGAAACTTTTTTTCAAAATGTTACATTCGAGTTTTTTTTGATAGCAAATTGCCCCTTAATTAAAAATGCCACAATCTTTTCAAAGTTTTACATAGGAATATATAGGGAAAAATCATTTTTTCTCAAGCCTTCCATAGGGACTAAAAGATCAAACTCATCATTAATTATATTCAGGTAGTGAACATTCAAGTTAATTCAAATTATGGCCCCTGGGGGTAGGGTGGGGCCACAATGGCCGATCAAAATTTTACATAGGAATATATAGGGGAAAATTTAAAAATCTTCTCAAGTACTGCAAAGCCATGATTAGTTATATTTTTTGGAAGCATCCTCAGGTACTGTAGATTCTATTTTTGTTCACAAATAACCCCCAGGGATAGGTGGCCTCCATGGGGGATTTCAAGTTTTACATTAAAATATATATTAAATAATCATCTAAAGAATAGCAAAGCCATGATTAGTAATATTTATATGGAAGCATATGTGTGTAGAATTAAATTTGTTTAAATCATAACCTTGTGGTTTTGAAAGGGTATCAATGGTGGATCAAAGTTTTACGTAGTAAAATAAAGGGAAAAATCTCAATAACAGAAAAGCTATGTAAAGTCATATTGACAAGTAAGCATGCTAATGTATTGAAGATTTAAATTTGTTCAAATCATGAATACCCTTTGGGGTAGGGAGACAGACCTTGGATTAAATTCAAATTATTAAAAGTAATATATACAAACAAAATTTGGAGGCATTCTCAAGGAGTATTAGATTTCAAGCCCCCCCCCCTCCCCCCCACCCCTCAGTAAACTTTTCAATTCTGATCTGATTCGTGCTTTTTCCTAGCCGATGTGCTAGGGTGAGCGATGTGGCCCCTGTACCTCTTGTTGATAATTTAATTAACTTACTTTTAAAATTTTCAACATTCATTAGCAGAAAAAATATTCCAAACGAAAAATAGATTATTACCTGTCAACTATCTTTGATTATTTAAGTACATGTAGCACTTTTTAATTGTCTTCCAAAATTTAGTGAGAATTATTTCGGGATATTTTTTAACAATATTTGATCAATAACATAAATTATAACGTATAATAATGTTACCATTCTATTTTATGACAATGTCCATACATTCTAATGATAAAAGCATTTTTCGTGGATAGCTCAATTTATCTAAAGATATATCTTGTTTTCTGCTTTAACAATGTTTTATAATTTTAACTACAGAAAATAAACATGTACGTATTCAAAAGTAATGTTTTTTTTTAAACTTGTGATTTTTCTAATTTTATATAAAATAAAACAGAGTTTATAGTCCTAGTAAACTAACATTTACAAATCAATCAAGTCTTGAATATTAACACAAATCAGTGATGTTTTTCAGTGTTACACAGTGTAATTATGGCTTTGCAAAAGTACACATATTTTGCATATATTTGTTAATCAACATCTACCATTGTTTTTGTGTTTTGTTTATTTAAAAAAAAAAAACAATTTCTACATTAAAGAAACAAAACAACGGAAAATTATTTATGAAAACTGCACAGTATATAAGGAGGAAACAAATGTTGACCTTTGATTAATTATTCATTTAAAACTATATTATTACATATCAGGAGCAAAGCAAACATGAGCCTCTAACAAACCCACCCGTGGCGGCATATGGAGATAATTGATACTTTTGAAATAAAATTATATTTGGAAAACGCTAATATCTAGCACGGTTAACAATGTATTTCAAACTGTTACTGTAAAATGAATGCAGGAAAATGCTCAATAGATATATATTTTTTTAAAATTATCCTGCCCAGTTTAACAATATTGAATAATAACTCCACCAAAAAGCAGCTTTCCTAACAACACCTACCCATGGCGGCATATGGAGATAATTGTTTGATTGATTGATTGATTGCATGATTGATTGAATGTTGTTTAACGCCGAGTCGGCAATTTTTCATAATGATAAATTTATTATATAATCGGTTTTTGCAAGTTTTTGCAAAAGAAAACTTTAGAGATCAAATGCATAACATTTATCCATAAAACAAAGCATAATAACAAGGGGGTTTTTAACTCGCACAGAAAAACAACGTCATATTTCTGCGAAATATTTCATACTTTTTTAAAAAATAAAATATCTATTTAGAAAACAACATGTTGGTGATCAGTTAAAATGGATTTCAAACTGTGATTGTAAAATTCAACAGTAAAATTGGTTGATACACATTAGGTATATAATAAATAAGAAAGAAAATAAAAGTCAAAAGTTTTCAAATAAGAACACGAGCAGAATTTATGCAGAATATTTGGTTTAGCTGGTTATTCACAATCACAGTCCCAGTTGTCTATGATATCAGACGTCCAACACGAGAAAGACAATCACTTAGCCTGTACACCGTCATTCCTAGCAGCTGTACTAATGCTGAAATCCCAAGAAGACACAACACAACGATTCCGTACACTAGTTTGTCAGTGAAATATTTTGTCAAGAATGCATAGAATCCAGTGAGTAAAGCCACCCATAACAGGTTAAGTGATAAATACCCCACCAATGTCTTGTTCCGGAGAGATCGCAGACCATTGTTTCTCTCTTGCTGTGTTATTCCCGTGTTGATGTTGACGCCTATGCTATCGTTGACAAGTTTCTGCCAAAATGTTGTTTCGTCCTCACTGATATCTCGTAGATCTATAGCAGAGGAGCTTAGGCTCTCGTACGAATTACTTCTGACTACAAAAAGATAACAGAACGGGAAATGATGAAAGCTCAGGGGAAGAGAAGAAGTTTCAAAATGTCAGAGGATTTGAGTTAAAGAAGTTAAATTCTCTAAGGAAAACGTACTTGTATATTCAACAGATTTTCACATGTTTTACTTTAGACAATTGTTAAGAACATATAAAAAAATTTCAAAAGCTCTTAATATTAAGAATTTTTTGGAATTAATGAATTTAAATCGTATATAAGAGTAAGTACTTTAGTTTATATAGTTATTTACCAATGATATTTGTCATATTTCGCAAAGATTTTCAAACATAATAAATGATTTGTGAACAAATCTCTAGAACTCATTTTTTTCTTGCTTTCTAAAAATACATGCAAATAATGTAATGATTACCTTTTCTGTTTTCTATATATGCCGTGATAAGGATATTCAAATTGCATTTTTCAAAAAGATACATGCTTTCTAGCTCGTTGACAGGAGCGGATAATCAAATAAAAAATTCGACGCTTCGCGTCTCCTTCGATCTGATGATCTGCGCCCTCAACTCGACGTGATACAAATCTTTAGATGAATATATCGTTATCATTAAGAAAAAGGTATTATTTTTTTAGTTTTATTGGGATGTAAAACGGGTTTGCATATGATCAAATCTTCCATAAACCCGAAGGGCTTTATGGCACATGATCAAATAATCCATAAACACGAAGGGTTTTACATCCCAATAAAACTCAAAATGATACCAAAAATGATACCTTATTACTTATATTTACATTTGTGATTGATTTATTACAAATAAATATGTATTCAATTTGTAAATCCATAAGGGATTTATTTTTTTAAATCTCAACGGTATAAATTGAATGTGTTGAACACGTCGATCACTTATGACGTCACTATGAAATTACGTAGATCGCTTATGACTAAACAATCAATTTATGGTCACATGACGAACGTCTTTTACAGAGAGATAAAAACGCCTAGCATAAATAGTGTTATATAAAGGCAAACATTTGCAAATGTAAAAATTGATATATATTTCTTCGTGCTTTACTATCATATCAGTTTTCTAACCAACATCACAACGCCGCGCATACGGTACATCGTAGTCCGCTTATATTATATATTTATTTAGAAATTCATATAAAATATAATATGGCTCAACAAACTTTTTAAGCTCACATGGTTTTTCGCACAAATTAGGGTCACATTGTTATAATATAATATTGTGTATCGAGACAGCAAAATACATTTTAAAAGTAGTGTTCACATAATTTGAGTTTTATTTCATTTACTGAAACATAATTCACACAAATCAATTTGTAGAACTTTGATATATTCAGGGCTGAAAAAAACAACTATTCTCATTTGAGTTTTTGTATCTTCTTGCCAATTGTAACTGTCTTTTTATCCGTTCTTTTGAAAGCAATAGCTCGCGCAATACAGCAACTGTAACTTGTTACAAAAAGAATCTTTTTGACTGCTTTCTATGTTAATCAGGTGGGATTTTAAAGCGCCAACTTCTAAAATCTAGAATCATGAAAGATTTATCCCACTGCAAATTTTTAACGTTTCAAACCGTAAATGCAGAAGAATTTTCCTTTTCATAGAAGGAATTAACGATTTTAAAAATTAAACAATACTTCATTATCCTACCCTTTAGTGTGGTTTCCTTTTGCAATATTTTCCATTTTCAGCGCTGTATTTCGACGAAACCAAGAGGAGTATGGTAAATGAGCAAAGCTTTTTAAAAAATGCTCACCTTTAAGAAGAAAATTTGACGATCAAGGAAATATACAATTTGTAAAAACCCATTGTAGTGTTTGAAACATCCTACCATTTATTTATAAATTTTCCTCTAAATCATCCACTTTGGAAACTTAAGATTTTGATTTTAAAAGACATTTACGCTTGACATTATATATATGTGATATAACGAAGGGTTATGCCATTGTACTGAAGTTCGAAAATAGTAATGTTTATTACAACAATCTGACCTTAATTTGTGCGAAAAACCAAGCAGTATTTTAATACAACAGGTTCATACAAGAAAACATGTTAACATTTTTTTCCAGAATTTTTCTTATTATCGCGCATTTGTCGGTAAAAGAATGCAGTTTCTCATCTTTCTTTCACAATTCACGGATTTTTTGAAATGCGTATTTGAAACAAGCAATCTTTAACCAAAGTTGTACTTTAACAAATATTTTAGGCCTTGCTTTCCTAAATACGATTTTTAAATAAAAGACAAAAAAATCTAGCTATTATGTAATATAAAAGAAAAGTTCATGTACATGTAATAATTAAAAATATAGTAAAAGTATAAAGCTGAAGAATTTGTTCAATTAATACAAACATTTCATGCTTTTTCTTTTCTTTCTCTTCCTAAACTTTGGCAGTCGTAGTATCCTTGGCACTGTTGCCTTTTGCTAAAAAAAATTTCAATTTTAATCATAAATAAATAAAACAGGAATATATTTAGTCTGTGTTGAAAATCGATGGTAAACATTTTTGCACTCAGTGCAATAAAAATTAAAAAAGAATTGCAGTGGTTAATAGTTGATTTTTTTTCTCGAATTTATATGGAAAGTTCCGTAAACACAAAATTTACAAGTTTTAGAGGTAGACGAAAGACCATAAAGCAAAAACCTCACAACCGATAGGTGGCTAGGAACATAACATTTTAAAGATAAAATTCTTGTTACAATTTAAAACAATTCAAAACAATCAATTAAGTTTAAGTTAATTAATTATGACTTGCAGTATGTTAAAAATAAAAAAAAACCTACATCATCTCTAGTTCCCCAGGTCTGGTCTACTATATTGCACACAGCATAAAGTGGAAGTAGAATATTCAACAGAGGGAGGTAGAAAAGGTATACGATTCCTGTAGACAACAAGTGCAACTCCAAAGGATGCAGTAAAGATGAGTAGAGATACACTACTACCACCCCAACCAAAACTAGGTTTTCGATGTGGGTTATTTTTCCAAACTGGATGTCTGTGAAAGAAATATCAGATAAGTGTCTTGAATGGGTACGTAAAAGCAGACTGAATGTTAAAGTAACTAGTACTCCAATCTCTCTCTCTCTCTCTCTCTCTCTCTCTCTCTGTGTGTGTGTGTGTGTGTGAGGGTGTGTGTGTGTGTGTGTGAGAGGGTGTGTGTGTGTGTGTAACCCTCTCTCTCTCAACAAGAATTATATAAAAGTTAGATAAAATTAATACATAAATTATCACAAAAGAGTGTCAGAGCTTCGATTCATTACCTTCTCGGATGTCCTCCACAATTAGAACACTTGTCGCAATAAAGACATACACTGTCAAAAAGCCGAAAAGCAAAATGAGAATTTTGCTTACAATCAATTTTTTATGTGTCTGCCAGGAACTTATTTGAAGAATGCAGTAAAGCAGGCATGCCAGAGAAAGAAGACCAGCATTGACTAGAAGTGGACAACTGGTGACCAGTTCAAATCCTAAAGCGAGCATCATGATTGTTGATCCGGGGTATAACACCATTACGACGAATAATTGAAGTATATAAAGGGCATACACCATGGTGAAAGCTGTGTTGTTTCTCATTAGCTGTGCTAAATAAATCATTGTACAATAAGTAATATAATGCTCGAAATACTTGTTGTAAAAACTAGTTTGACAACTGACAAGCCAACCTTTCCAAATAGAAGTGTTAACTAAGGTTGGGGTTGATTTTGCTAATTAAAGTGATTATATTCGCCCTTTTGGAGAAACTAGCGACTTTGTTCGTCTTAAGAATTGGCAGGAAGTCATTAGGACAAATGCAAGTTTACGTTCTCATAAAAAAAATATTTTTCAATATTTGAAATAATTTCTATGACTTCTTATTTAAATATTTTCACCAGTATTTGAATAGGAAAACATGGAAAAATGATAAAAATAAAATTGCAATGTGTTTTGATATCAGACTTTGTAAACTACTCTACATTAAATATATATATATTAACTGTGTATTTTACATATGTGTACATGTAACAACGCATGACTACTTAACAAAATTCAATAAATAGATTTGTATGACAGAGGAAAGTTAATGAATAGCTAATAGACAAAATTCTAATCGACTCTAGTCTTTAATTTGGTGAAATTTTTTTTTCAGGTAGTGGGAAGTTAACTTTTTTGCACGCATAGATTTGTATTGTTAAAATTCGAAATGTCAGAAAATTAATTCTCTGTTGAGATAATAGGAAAGAAAAGGAAATCCCGATTTCCTTAAGCTAATAAACGAAATATCAACTCACGTAAATTTCTTGCAACAACTGCTGCGTTGGCGAAGTCTGATAAAAGCCAACGCCTCCTTTGCTTCATAAATTCTTCTGTTTCCTCTGGACAAAACGTTGTGTTTTTACCATGATAAGAATAACGTAGATTCCATCCTTCCTTCATCATTAAGGTACACATCCATCGATCCTCACCTAAAACATAATTATTATAAAATAAAGTGCCAATATCCATTTCTTTCCCTTAGCAAAGATTTGAAATTTATATTGCGATTAAAGATTTGATCGTGTCGATTAGGTAAGTTTTATCCTTATATCTATGAATAAAATCACCCTCTTTCAGCCTTTCTTTTTCAAAAAAGTAGAGTCTTAGTGCTTTCATTTCCTATAATAAATTTTTTTTTTATATTTGTTTTATACAGATTTTTGAGAAAATGCAATCTTCTTGAAGGTATATAGAAAACACACTGCCCACCTTTGACTGCTTTCAGCAAAGAATAAAAAATGAGCACAGCTCACGATCCAACAATTAAAACATGACTGTTTTCTGATCTTCAGAACAGACCTTTCATTATGTAATTGCATATTCTGGATCAGAGTTTGTGTTCTACATGTATATGAAATATTGAAAAAATACTTCAACCTTAGTCCATTTTCAAAGGAATTTGCAGGATATGTTCAATAGCTACATGGTCACAAACAGTGCAAGTGATAAATACTGCATTTCGACCTAAACTGAGCAGTTTTGATTTTTCAGAAATTCACAGGGCTAAAATGGCCCTAAGTGGCTCTTGCTCTTTATATTGCTTTAAAGATTTGATTGTGCAGGCATGGTAGGTATTACAGATTTGCTCTATAGATGCTATGTAGTTTAGTGATTTAGCCATTTTCATGAAAAATTAAAATGCACAATTAAAGTTGAAATTGTTTATATATCTTTAACCATGGCAATAAATTTTGATTGGTACGTACTAGGGCTTTTACAGGTACCCCTGTATATTTTTCTTTTAATCCCAAAGATTATAATCTGTTGAATTTGACCTGCGAGTTTGTTTTTCATTTGAAAAAAAAAACACTTGACCATTTCTTTTTGTACAGTTGGTGCTTTGGGTTTTGTATTTCATTGGTATATTCATCGGGACGAGTATAATTTCTTTCTTTGGATAACAACATTTATGATTTATGATCTCTTTTTAATTACCTTGGAGTTTAACTTGCTTTTGAGAAACGTTATCCTTGGTCAGAGAGTGTCATACAAGGGCATCAGTGTTTCACAAACAATTTTTATATAATATATATGATACTTTTATAGAACATGCTAGATAGGCTAATGGTGCTAACGAGCGGTGACTTTGGCTGAATATTTTATAATTTTTGTTCATTCAACTATATACTAATAATTATTTGATCCTAAAAACTATTGTTGTTGTTTCAATTGATCTGTTTGTAATTCTAAACTACCACAATTGTTAAGTTTTTATATTAAGATGTAGTATATACTCAAATTCACGTGTGCTTATCTACTTTTAAATCCATTCTCTCCATTTATTAACAATGAACTAACTGTTTCAATAATTCATAATTAAGCATTACTTCATTACCAATTTCCAAGAACATATCTGAATTATTTGTAGCCGTGAATACCCTATATGTAAAAATGTACATGGTTATAAGAGTCATGCACAAAGAATTAAATATGACTTACCATTGTCTTTAGTAAAGACATCCAGCATTGAATTGGTAGGTTCAGAGAAGGTTTCAATGATGTCACTAATAGCTTCAAAGCGATATAGACTGAAGCACCCAGGACAACACATTACAGATCCAATGATGTTTTGTGCACTTTTAATCATCCAGAAATCTAGAACGATAATAAGTGATTACACAGTTTTTGAAATATCACAAAGTATCATGATGTTGTTTTTTCAGCTTCACTTGCTCGTTCAGACAAAACAGAAACAATTATTGTTAGCTGTCAAAGAGTTAAAAACAATTTTTATGTAGAAAAAGAGATAAAATATGTATTATATGAAATTAATGTTTAACCAGAAAGAGAAAGTACAAAAGAAAATAAATGATTGTATTATTTTCCGTAAAAAAATGCAAGCGCATGTAATTGTTAGTCCATCCCATTACTTTAATGTAATTAGAAACTTCTTTATCTATAAATTATTACAATTACGAATTACAGGAGCGTTTGACTTGATTCATGAAAAAAAGGCGCTAAATTTTGTTATAGTTTATATGCATAGGTAAGTCATGCTAAAATATATACCTTTAGCGTAATCAAACATTTGAAGCCAAACGATAGGATGTCTGTGAATTCCAATAGGGAAAGTCCGGCCACATACTCCTCCTATCTTCTCGTCCTCTTCCATTGTGTCCAAAAGATTAAGCACACTTTCATCGTCAAAAGCCATATCTGCATCCGTGGCTAAAATAAAGTCATGGTACTTTTCATCCTCAAGAGTGCTTGAATATTTTTCACTTTGCTCATTTCTTTGGTGTTTGTGGTATTCGAACTCTATATCACTAAACGAAGAAGAACGGAATTTTGCTCCTGAAAAATTATACGGTAAATCTCCATTATGCAGATCTGTATCATAGGCATACTGTAAGCTATTTATAGTATTCTTGTCCTGTAAATTTTCTAAAGAAATAAAACTGTGGTCGAACGAAGATCTCCTATTTTTTGCTTTGAAATGCAAACGGGGAACTCGCAGAGTTACTTCTGATTTGGTGTCGTTTGGAATATCCATTTCTGTTGTGTAAGACTCTTTTTCGGTTTCTTTCCTGTTACTCTCCATTTCTTCGAGATTTGTTACTGTTGTCAGATCGCTGTATGAAGATGTTTTACTGGAGGCTTCAAAGGTTACAGTAGGTACATCTTTGTCTGTCTGATTTTCTTCCTCAAATGTTGGTGTACCTACATTTACTTTTACTAAATCAGAAGGCTCGTTGAAGAATGATCCGGATGGATTGTATTGTGTATTGTGATACATTTTCTGAACGTTTGCTCTGTAATTCAAAATATATTTCATATACATGACCTGACTCCATCTTTTCTTTCCTTTCACAAGATTATTGTCCTTTAGATGTAAAAATAATGGCATTTCTCCTGGGACAGTCCACGATAATTTTATGCCATAAGGCGTATGAATCATGATTCCATATCGTTCTTCCATCATAAATGTTTCTTCTATAAGACATAATAGCTGTATTCCAAAATCCTTGACATCTCGTCCACTCGCACCGTTATCGAGGAAAATGTGTGATTCAATGTGTATATTCCGTTTTTGGATTTTTTTGGAGTTAGAAATATTTTTCAAGCTGCGTAATAGTCTGCCCATTTCATGAGCCGATTCTTGATACATCGTTGTACATAGGAAGATCCGAATGTTACTTTTATCAAATAATCTCAAGTGTGCAATTTTGGATAGAGACTTTCGCAGAAAGTTTTGACAAAAGAACACATTGTCATATGTTGTCATGGTGAGCTTGCTATTCAGAGATTCGTCCTCCTCCTCCTGAATATTATAAAAACTAGAGAAATAAAACAAAAGCGCTGAAACACAGGTCACAGAGTACAAACTGATGTGATAAACGGAATGAGAAACATGGAAGGCACTTATGGTAGCAAAAGCTCCCAGATCGTCTTTATGAACATTTATGTACAAAGCTAGAAGAGTTACAGTTAGAGTGCTACAAAAACAAATCACTATTGATAGAACTGCAATTCTCTCAGATACAGTCGGAAGAAATGATTCCATCTGCATTAATAACACAATTATTGATATAACACACACAAAATATGAAGAATTGTCGTTCCAAATGTTGAGAAATGACATAAATCTGTTCTCACTTTTTATACTATAACTGAATCCTATCCATGTGGTCAGTACAATAACTGTAATACGTAGGAACAGATACAAAAGCTTAGCATTTTGTGCTTCCTTTGTATGTGTACCCACAATGTAATTCTGCAGAGGTATATATCGAGTAAAGTTTATTTCCAGTAAGCACAATCCAAAGATGGATGCCTGCTTTATACTAAATATGTTGCTGAAGACACATAACGTTGATATGACGGCTACAAGGGTCATCTGAATGTATGGAATGATACTTTGCTTAGTCCAACTTGAACATTCGTCCTTTTTTGTCTGAAAAAACAATGTAAAGATCGTAATTCAGTGGGAAGATAGTAGAAATAGGATTTACATCTTCATATACAGATTTTCATTCATAATCAAGCAATCAATAAAATGGTTTTGGAATACTTAATTTAAAATGTTCTAATATGTGTCCCACTTAACGTACAAGTGGAAATTTCAGCGAGATGCAAATGCAGCGATTTATCATTAATTCATTATAAACTGGTATTTTATTTTTAGCAAGATGTAATTTTAGCTGTTTTAAAAAGCTCACTAAAGAAGTATTGCAAATAAAGAGCAATTATTTTTAGCAATGCTAAATTTAAGGGATCTTGGCACCCTCGATAATAATACCAAAATTAAATCCTCACTAAAAATTCTATTTATACGGTATTGTATCTTGACAAAATATCCAGGTGTTCTAGATCTGCGATTTCACTTTTAAAACAATACAAATATGTTGAACATGAGATAATGGAAACTTGTTCTTTTAATATATTGTTGTCATAACTTGAACATTTAGCATATAGGCGTGATATGCGTGAATAATTGGTTAAATTTCCGCTCACAGTTACTTGCTGAACCCTTGAATCTGACTGATTGTATATTTTTTATGTCCCTTTCGAGAATCCTTCACTCAGACGAAACAATATACCGATGGAGGCTTCTTTCGACTTTTACTTGCCACGCATGGTCATTGAGCAGTGATGAATCCTTATCATGCCAACGCTTGTCGTAACATTGACATCTTTTTTAGGTCTCAACCAAAGAACACGTAACTTTCACTGAAATTAATGCGAGGGAACATTTGCTACCTATCTTTCTATCGACTTAGGTCAGTAGCGACCCTGTTATGATTCCATAAGCTTTCTGTCACATAGCGCATTTTAATGTGAGCATGCCTTATTTTTTGTCACAGGTGGTGAAAAGTCAAGTCTCAACCGGGACTCGAACCCAGGGCCTCTAGCGTACCGTGCCAGCGCTCTAACCACTGAGCTATTGAGACCCGATATATTGACTGACTTTCATGCACCTGTGAACACGGTGAGAATTTGCTAAACAGTTTAAAATGAATAAAGGTTCTGTCTTTTGAATATAGCGTTTTTCGTTTTGAGCATATGATATATGTGAAAGAAAGCAGTTTATATCAGAACATACCCGCTTTTGTTGGATGGTAGGTGATATCCCAAGGCAAAGAAAGGTAGGCAATAAAAAAGGTGGCAAATTTGGAAACGCTTCACTTGTAAGGAATGTAAGAGCTACAGCATCTGTTACAGATATTACTAGGCCCTATCAAAATAAATAATGAATAAAACAAATATAAGTTTGAAACAAAATGAAAACAGTTATGCAATCTAGTGACTGCATAGTAAATATGAAAGAATAGGAAATATTGTTGAAACGTGTATAACTTTTATCGAAATCAACTGCAAGAAATCAAAATCATCGCTACAAACTGTATGTATTGTAAAAAGTTTGTACATGTCTAATGAATCGGTATATTTTTACTAATATTTTACTACTGGAAACCATTTTGGTTGTTTTGTGTGTTTACAGTTTAATTGAATACAAAACTTAAAGGAATCGAATTCTTAAACTTTTTTTTTACTTTAAAACTTTCTGAATTTTCTCCATCATCATTATTTCAAAACAATATATTTTAGCTGATATTCAAACATACATACCATGAAAACAATCTTCAATTCTGGCCAGTCACTGTATCTACTTTCTGCAATGACGTTGGACATCCAGATATCTCGAAGACATATAACAAGCTCCGGGACGAGTAAGAGTATCAAAATGTTTGCATACCTATAATTAATATAAAATAAAAATATGAAACAGAATACTGTCAAATTTGTGTTGATGAGAAGCATATTTTCTAGGAGTGGAAGAAAAACAAAAGCGCATCGAACGAGTACTGAAAAATGACAAATATGCCTAGAGTAACCGAATGATAATTGTTTTGTTTGATATCTTGATTGATTGTAAGTTGCTGTTGTACGATTCGAAAAGAAATTTTCCCTCATATAGAAACGTCCCTATAACCTGGTTAGGGGTTTCAAATTATTCTTTTCTTTGACACGCAGGGCGATTGACTCAGTGAGGAATCTTTATCGCACCATAGTATGTCGTGACATTATATATCAGTTTTTAAAATTCTCAGCCAAAGAATTAAATTTCGTATTTAATACCCAGCTCACATTAGTGACTGATACGTCACAAGTCACACGGGAAGAAAAGTAAAAGTCACGAGTCTTTCAGATGATACTTTACAGAGGTCCCCGGGCACGAGATGCTTTGCACGTTTTAACACCTTCACTGTTCAGTGACACTGAATGCTGAGTACATGTCGCATTGAAAATTTGAAACCCTTCTCCAGTTTAAGCTGACGACTCTCTTTATTTGTGAAAAATAGGACACCAAACAACACACAAGCAAGCAAGTCGATTTACGTCATGTAAAATAAAACGATTGTCAAAATATGTAACCAAAGATTG
Source organism: Saccostrea cuccullata (assembly GCF_032062105.1). Taxonomy (NCBI): domain Eukaryota; kingdom Metazoa; phylum Mollusca; class Bivalvia; order Ostreida; family Ostreidae; genus Saccostrea; species Saccostrea cuccullata. The sequence goes on from NW_026936272.1 coordinate 32,209, forward strand.
TCGAAATATCTGTATACATAAGATTTTGATGTACGAGGGTTGTCCCGTAAAATCGTGCACAAGTTGTCTAGTGTGAAAAATAAACATCATTGCGTTCTGAAATTTTCACTAATATTTAGTACATATTTTAGTAATATACACAGCAAATTTCAGATAAATATATGCATAAATAAACAAATTATGTGATTTTATGCCATGTATTGTATCACCTTACGGCGCATGGATTATAACGTCAAAGTGTCTAAAACAGCGTCATGTTTTATCTTTGCTGAATATGAAGTTGGATGAGTCCGACTTAAATTTAGGAATTTCATTGATACACATTCTTTAGTCTCCATAAACAGTCGAAGAACCAGTTGGCACCCTCATGCGATCTTCTGAAGATTTATTAGTAAGTTACGGACAATATTCTCACCATCATTCAACTAATAGAAAATCTCATATCTGCGGTCGACTGTGACAGTGTCTTTTACTATTACATTAGGAGTTTGTCCGTATGTTTTGTACTCCCCAGGGACTCGATAAAAAAAAACTTCGCTAAGAAAACTCCTATTTCATTTGTATACTTAAGATATGGTGATATTTTTATAATCTTTTTTCTTCTACGGTCATTCCAAGTCTCTAAAGTTGTCATTACAACATATAAATAAAACTGAACTGTTCTCCGGTGCGCCGTAACGTCATAAAACGTCGCCATTTTTCGTGTGTTGTGTTTACCACTTTCCCATTTCGAATGCTCGAGAAACTGCCAAAAATTAAGCAAATGCCTTATTTTTTTTTTTACAAAGACTAAAAAATTGATTGTGGAATTGAATTAGGATAATTTTAATCCAATCTTATGTATATAAAACATTTATTTTGTATTCAAACTTGTGTATTCTTTAATAAAACCTTGGTTTTTTGACCGCGCGCCATAGGACAATATCTCGTGCACATTCAAGCATTATAATGCAATCTTTATTTTTGCCTATATTTTATAAAAAAAAAATTATCATGCATTTAAATATGATAAATAAACATTTACTGAAATTTTCAGCTTAGTGCGCCCATTACTTTTCGAGAAAAACGCTTTGTCCACGATTTTACGGGACAACCCACGTACTATTACACTGAATAATAAACTAACTATATGGACACATTCTGCAGTCAAAAAGTGTAAAGATGCAGTAAGAACAAAGTTGTTAAATAGCTCTCATATACCAACCAGACGTCTACATCCGTTGATTGCTTTGCACTGAATAATGCTGTTAGCGAAAGTTGACCTCCAGATAGAAATACAAATTGCAGCAAAATGTAGACGAAAATGGCAATCACCTGGAAATTGAGAATAATAAATGGTAAAAAAAAAAAACTCACTATTGTATAACCTCATCAGAGTTTTTTTTTTTTTTTTTTTTTTTTTTTTTTTTGTAGAAGGACATCAAAATAGCAGCTACATAATTTTGTATCAGATAGAAACACAAAATTGCAGCAATATGTAGACGAAAATGGCAGTTACCTGGCACCTAGCAATGGAGAATTAAAAATGGTAAAAGACTAATATGATGTTTTTGTCATAAACATTTTTTTGTAGAAGGACACCAATCTTTAGCAGCCGCATAATTGAGTATTACAGAAAGGTTTTTAATAAATGCAGTCCTAAAGAAAACATAAAAATAAAAACAATACAACCCTTGGCATTTTGTTGTAAATTACATACTTAATTTTGTATTAAGAGGTCGTCGGATATTCAGATTACTGTTCGTAAATGTTTAAGATCATTTAGCTCTTTAATCAGTGTCAGTTTGAAAGCACGTATTATTCATTTCAAAATCAATTTTAGGATAAGTTGATAATTAGTACGTTAGCATTAGGTAAGAGACCTTCATTCCTTGATTTATAGCGATTTTATAGTGGCAACAAAAAGTACACAGATACTGAGAAATGGCGATCTTAATATCGAGGTTAGGCATTCTGTACGTTATGATAAGACAGTAAAAGTGACTTAAGGTTGATTAATACTCTGATAAAGAAGACAAGGCTTACTAATTTAAATTACAATTAAACCTTATATAAAACAGATAATAGTCAATTTTGTAAAATTCGCCCTACAAATTATAGTGAAACTGTGTGCATTTCAATTATAAATTAGATTTTTTGAAAACCGTAAGGGTGAAGAAAGAATGTTTAGTGAGCATTAATTAATTTCATTTACCTGATCTTAAATCATAGTTTAATTTGATAGAAGATATGTATGTATTCCTTATTGAAAATGATTTACCATCTTGATTGTCTATCTATATGATAAAGTAAGAAAACATTTTTTTTATTTAAAAAGAAATCTGTTAGTACAAACACGGATATAGCGAATTCACGGATATAGCGAAGTTATATTGGAACCCCAGCTATATAAATATAACAAATTCCATATACAGATATAACGAATTACGGATATAGCGAAGTAATTTCACAGGTCCCAGTGACTTCGTTATAACCGAGTTTTATTGTAATCTCGCTATTCAAATAATTCAAACAGCTCTATCAAAAGGAGGTACTTTGGTATCATACTTGCTAGCTTATTTACATACAAATACACGTTAACAATGACTGCAATGGAAATCACGTTATACATGTACAAATAAGATATGAACACTGCGACATATAAGTCCGGACACGACATTTTCCGGACTTTTAGGTACCCCTTCGAAAAGACATAGTTTAAAAAATTTAAAGGAGTTTGGTGGGTTTTTTTTTTATCACTTCATCATGTCAATCTTAACTTTCACAATGTTGTAGTTCCCTTTGTCAGCACTAGTATTTAGTGTCATAAAGGACAATTTTCTAAAAATAATGTGCACTTGGGTTTTCTAACATTTACTTTGAACGATATTTAGCACTTACGTACTCTATAGTTATTGTCATTAACACATAAGAACAAGGCACAGCTTCAATACAAATTAAGCTCTGTATTTTCTATAAAAAGAAAAGTACACTGTATATAACAAATCAAACTTCATTCTTTCTGCGTCATAGGAATTCCATGTAGTAAGAATACACACATCGTTAATCTCTTATGACCTCCTAAATGTTAATTGTGACATCATCGATTCATGTATTTCCCGTATTTTCTTAAAAAGTTGCAGAAGACATCAATTTTTAGTGGAATTTTCTTTCAGAAAACATATTCTGCCACTGTCGCACACAAAGATTTTAAGATGAATTATGTGATTTTCCAAAGCAGTTTACAATATATCCAAAAATTGATGTGGGCGACGGTGGCAGACACTATTTCTAAAAGGAAAATGAGCATAGAAATGAGTCATTCTGAGGCTTTTCTGCATTAAACTTAGAAATGTACCAAATCAATGACGTCATATTTCCAGAATAGCCATATTTCCAGAACAGCCTTCATGCCATATTCTTAAATGATTTATCATATTCATTTACTCAACTCTTGTTAAAGTCAATTTCATAACATTAAATTTTCAGGGCGCAATAAAGCCCAAACTGTACCGTCTTCTTTTCACTATGCTCAGTAATAAAAATGTTCGATATAAAGCTTTGACACAAAACAATAATAACAAGTCCCCTTTGACATACATAAAAATACAGAATTTTTATAGATTTTTTTCATATTTTAAACTTAAAAATGTATTTAGACACCCTCCTTTTTATATACATCTTTTGGGGGGTTTTTTCTTCGGAAAAATGCAAAAGAAAAGCAAAACATCAATCTTAAAAAAGAAACAAACAATTTAAAAAATTAGGTATGCTTGCACCAGATTTAATACTATGTATTTATTTTTACAAATGACCATGCTTTTAATTTTATGAAATTTTTATTATTTCATAAAATTAATGTTTAATTGGCAAAATAGTCCATAATTAAAAAAAAACGAAATAAACTACCAGTATCTTATCTATAATTTTACTATTCAAATATCTTAAAAATTGACAAAATCTTCAATTTTACTACCTGTACCAAAGTGATTTTTCCCCTTTAAATTTTTTGTCTAATTTTGTAGTTATGATTGACAACTCTTTGTATTGATAAGGCAACGAACATTTGAATATATACTCACCGTCAATAGAAACGCAACACCCTAACTTTAGGGGTGAAAATTATATACGGGATATAACTATGTACGAAAAAATTTAGGAAATCTTTTACTTTGCCAAATCAGTTATTTAACTGTTGAATGATTTTCATTCCATTACCGGAAGTTGATTTTTAGCCCCCTGAACAGAAATCAAAAATTAGCATTTTTGATAAAATTATTGACAATATTTTGGGTTTTCAAGGTTTTGTACCTGTTGATTATAATTTTTGTACTAAAAGTCCGGAAAAAATATCCTTCTTTCTCTTCCGGATGTGATGCCTGCATTTCCTCAAAGTAACTGAAAGCACGCATTTTCATTGCTTATGTTGGAAATTTTCAAAATAAAGAAAAGGGAGAGCTACAGATGCAAATATACACTACATAACGACTTTTCGGGCTCATGTGTTTCAAAAGCATGAATGACAGTTCCTTGACCGGAAGTCCAAGGGTTTACTACACTACTCCAAGTTAGAGAAAATTCGACCTCACCATCTGAAAAACAGGCATTTAAAAAAGGACAAGCATATTTATTTCGCTCAGATTAAGACATCGATAAACTTAATGCATGGTAGAATTCGGGCTGCTTATGTTGTACATGGCGGAGTAGCACGTTTTAATTGAATGGTCGGAAGGGGGGATGTTTTAAAAATTATGTGTTAAGGTCTAAAGATAACATTTAAAGTTTAAATGAAGTATCATTGTTTTGAAAATTTACTTTTTACATTGATGTATTCATTCTTAATCTTATCTTTAAACCTTATAAAGTTACACATAACTCTAAAACATCCCCCCTTCCGACCATTCAATTAAAACGTGCTAGTCCGCCAGGTTAAGCAAAATTCTACCATGCATTAAGTTTAAATGTCTTAATCTGAGCGAAATAAATATTCTTGTCCTTTTTTAAAAATTTTCTCTAACTTCGTAGTGTAGTAGCCCTTGGACTTCCGATTAAGGGACTGTCATTCATACGAAAAGTCGTTATGTAGTGTGTATTTGCATCTGTAGCTCTCCCTTTTCTTTATTTTGAAAATTTCCAACATAAGCAATGAAAATACGTGCTTTGTTACTTTGAGGAAATACAGGCATTGATATTTTTTCCGGACTTTCAGTACAAGACTTATAATTAACAGGTACAAAACCTTGAAAACCCAAAATATTGTCAATAATTTTATCAAAAATGCTAATTTTTGATTTCTGCTCAGGGAGCTAAAAATCTACTTCCGGTAATGGAATGAAAATCATTCAACCGTTAAATAACTGATTTGGCAAAGTAAAAGATGTCCTAACTTTTTTGGTACATAGTTATATCCCGTATATAATTTTCACCCCTAAAATTAGGGTGTTGCGTTTCTATTGACGGTGAGTATATTTCATTTTTGTTTAATTATTAATAAAACATTTTCTATGTTTCAATTGTGAAACATCAGAACACTTAAAAAAATATTGCGTATTTCTTGTTGATTAGAGTTTGAACATATTTCATTGAATTATTCATGCAAAAGGATTGTTTACAAGTTCTTACAACTTTGAAAAAAAAACTTTGCCTGAAAAAGATACAACAATCATAAATATAAATGAAAGTGATTGTTCCTTTATTTCTTTTATTTGTATATAGTTACACAATTTAAATCATTATTGTTATTTAAAAAACTAAAAAGGAATATCAAATACCTGAGTTCATTATGAATTATCATTCATGTTAATTAAACAATTCATTTGTAATCAATTAAAATTTCAGTTTTTACCAGTAGTTATCAAAAAAATATTTTATCAAAAATATTCTTTCTCTAACACAACGTCCCTAAAATGTATTTTTCTTTTACCTTTTGAATGGATGCCATCGTGAATATGTAGACAAATCTACCGTCCCTCTCTTGGCGGGTTCTTTCTTCATAATGTAAAAGATAACTCCCCTGCATGTCTTGTTAATGTTTGTAAGAGGAGTTAACTGATACGTCATATCATTGTTTAGATTTTCTGTTTTGGGTTTAACATCTTACCTTTTTATTCTCCTTGCTGATGGACAAACATACCCGGGTAGACTAATTAACTCTGCCCCAATTTGCAGGCAAACGAAATGTTTGAAGAATGATAATTGAAGCAAGATTTTGATACATTTGTAAACCAGATTGCCTTCATATTCTGGGATTGTTTTACTAAATGAGTGACTTTATGAAGCATATTTTGCTAATTTAAAAATAGCATGGTAAAAAAGTTCAAAATATACTTTTGACAAATATTTTTCAAGAAAGGGGCATAGTTGTTATTAAAAACAAGAGGTTCATGGCAAAACGGTCACAATTGTCATTGTACATGTAGTCGTGTTTTTCTACAGCAGAAATTTTCAAAAGATGTATTCCTTTAAACTTTTAGCATCATCCTTTACACCCTATCCACAAAAGGCCTTTGATTTGATCAAATATTGATCTTTACTACTTAAGGATACTTAGCTTTTACAAAAAATTCATCTTTTCCTATGCTGGGGCTCTTGAGAAGATTTTTTTTTTAAATATTTACTTCACTATGGTGGCCTTATTTTGTCTTGTTCTCCAGCATGGGAGAAGGAATATCAAACTAATTGATATGTATATAATAGTTCAAAAAGTGCTCAGAAAATATAGTATTGACAATGTCTTAGGGTATCGTTTTCGTTTTGAAGAAACAACTTATACTCTGACATTTAAAACAACTGTAAAAAAAAATAAAATGTCAAAACTATAATAATCATAAATAAATTATGCAATGACTTTCGAGAAAAAAAAATATTTATGATGTATTTCCCGCCATTTCACATGTGCTATTAATAAAGGGAATATTTTCAGCAATGTTCCAATAACCATTGCTTCACAAAGGATTTATTAATCTATATGTCAAACATGATCAGCTGAACCAATGTAATTATATAACTGCAATATGCAATGACCGAACCATAAATTATACAAATTACTTCACAAAGCATGAAATTGAGAAATTTTTATTTTACTAACACTCTTTCTTATGATCAAAATAGGTTTTTGTCTTGCTTCATTATAAAACACTAAATATAATCATCCTGATTTCAATTATTTTATTTCCAATGTCAGTGGTCAAAAAGTACCTTGAAATTTTCCTGTGTAAGTTACTATTGAAGTATCTCTTTAGTTCTATATCCAATTTTAAATCAATTCGTTCTCTTACTGGTGACCTAATTGGATCGAAATTCTTAATCAGTTTATTACTAAGGATATATTTACTCCGTTCGTTAAATAGATAGCGTCGGAAAACAAAACGCCTCAGTAATTAAGGATGTCTGCTTCGTGTCTAATGGTCTCATCAATTGCACACCCGACCATTACTCTTTAACTCCCGCATCCTGTGTTTTGATAAACACGACGGACATCAAATAACGATCAGAGGAATTTCGGATTAGCTAGGATAATTTTAATTATCCGTTTGAAAAACTGATAACAATCGTTGTTAGGTCTCTTTTTGTTTTGGTTGCGGGGCGGCAGACGCATTTTAAAACATTCATGGAACGAATTGATGAAGATGTTTAGGAAAATGATGCACCAATAAATAAGAGTATATAGGGAAGTGCACAGCGAGAATTATCCATGTAAAGAGAGACAATAACAACATTTAAAACTAATCACCGAGGGGATAAGTGGCATGTTTGGTAGAGTCTTTAGAAATTGATATAAAGCTTTACTGGAAGTAACGGAAAATTGCGACATGTTTCACAGCTTTTGTTCCGCTTACTTACTCTAAACAAATCGTTATCCGTGCATGGAATATTTAAAGGGACATTGATACATTTGTGCAACATTCTCTTTCTATGTATATACTTAAGAATCAGAAAGGCGATTTGGAGGTAAAAGTGTTAAAAACGTCTGTTTTACGAACGTTCAATTGTTATTATGTCTGTCGAACCTTCGTATCTGTTTATGATCAATAAGGACTTTTGATAAGATTAAATCACGTTTACGTGTTCAGTACGTTATTTAATAAAGTAGATTGCGTTTAATCTTAATGTAGATAGTGGACATACAGTGTACATGAAATAAATATATATGAACTAACATCTTTCAGTTAAAACGTTCTTTAATAATGTAAACTGCGTTCAATTTTAATGTAAAAGTCGGAGGTACAGTGTACAGAAAATAAACATTCATAATATACGAGTAGGCTCGTAATTGCTTGTTTACGAGAAAAAAAATGATTCCTGCATAAAGTCAAAAGGACATAAAAGGATTCATTTCAAAACAATTAATAGCTTTTAGATATCCTCAACCATTTGTGGCACAACCATCACCATTATAATGTCTTTCACTAAACAAAACAACAATTTTCAAATGCCAATGAGAACATAATGTATTTATTGGCAATAAAAAATTCTTAATTATTGAAAAAACATATATAAATTATAGTGAATCCTATATAAATAATAATTAGCGGGAATAATACCGATGTTACATAACAATGGTAAAGTTCAGTAACCGAATGCAAACACTGGAGACCTATCTGCCCTTATAAAGTGTGTTCACTCAAGGAGTTCAGTTGTGCAAAAATATCATTCTGGTGCAGTTATTTAATTTTTATGTTTGAAAAGCACTTTATTTTACTGATCTATAATCTTAACTTTTAATTTAAAGAAACTTATACAAATTTAAACGCACGACTTATTAGGAAGCGGGCTGAGGTGCAGTCACCTTGATATATTTCTTTTTATTACATACCTAGTAATAAATACAGAATTTTTGCATATGCGATATGCCTGACGTCAATATAGCCGTATCAGCTCTGCAGGGCTGATGCGGATCAATTTCAAACCCCTAGAAAATTAAACCTCAAAAAACAGTACTTTTGATCATACACATATTTTGGAGGTTGCATATTCTCTAAATTTTAACTTTTTGAATGTAAGGATAATCTAATTGACAAATAATAGATTTTTTTTTCAAATTACGGATCGGGCACATTTGAATAAGAAGTACATGTAGAAACAAACCCAAACCGTGTGAGACAATAGACCGTGTATATGTAAGAAGTCCGTGCATGATTATTTACCTACTTTCCTCTCAACTTAATGTGTTCTGTATTTTATTACTAAGTATGTAATAGACATAATAAAACATTACCTTTTTCCACATCACATCCTGTATCAGCCCTCGACCAATATCAGCCCTCTGGCCTTCGGCCCTCTGGCTGATATTGGTGTCTCGGGCAGATACCGGATGTAATATGGAAAGGGGTATGTGATATTCTCTATTTATTGTACCTGTTTGTTAATTGAAATACATTTCTTATTTTGTAATTTTTTTTGTCATAGGAAATGTCTGAATGCATAATGAAATATTTCAGTTTGGTTTTATAAAAAAAAAACTGCAACTGAAAAACTTTCCTTTTGCTGCAATAACTTAATTTAACCTTCGATGACGCTAATGCCCTTAATTTTTTTTAAGTTCAGACTCTCGATTACTTCATAAAACGTTTTGCAGAACGAGCTGAATTGTTCGAGCTAAAAGACAAACAGGATATTAAATGCCCTTAAGACAATTTTTTCGAATAAATGAAGCCATTAAGCCGTAAATATCTTCCTGAAGTAGTGATTTTTCACCCACTGTTTCAATATTTGTTTTCAGATGAGACATCATGAGTATTTACTTCGTATCTTATAACCTTTCTACTTCCAGAGTGGCTGGAAATTCAGATACCTTGTGTTTGTTTACCATTGTTCTCTAACATGGATTTCAAACAAAAGGCATTGAATAATCTTACAATAATCTCTTCAAGAAAATATTAAAAGAATATTTTGGAATGTCTTTTAAAATATTTACAATACTGATTTTTCACAAAGGCATATTTTTTAAAGGTAAAAATTATTTGTACTTAGTAATTCAAAAAATATGAACTTAAAAAATATTGCAATGCTTGTTAACATTTTCAGTCCATATTGCATGTGCTTTTCATGGAGATTAATTACAGTGCATAATGACATCTAATTGTCATCACATGTACATCTCGGGGTTTCATGCTAATTTTGTTTTAAACCAGATTATTGAAACCATTATGGTGCACCGCACAAGAAACTGCTTGAAAAAAATAGGTTAAACATAACCACAATTAAGAATGCACCAGTGAGCTAGAAATTAAAAACCCCACAAGGTTTATCACATCTGTTTCATATTTGAATGTTTTATATGGACGAGAAGGGCCAACTAACGACTTAATTATGCATGAAAAGCATTACTTAAGCTTTTCAAGCGCCAATTTTCCTTTTAATGAAGCAACCATCCTTAACACTTTCATATAGTGTATAAACTCCTCATTTACGATACTAAAGAACATCCACTAGATGAGATCGATTTCAAGCCAAAGGAGTCTTCTGACAAATAATTTGATGCTACAGAAAATTCGCCAACCTTGTTTTAAGTCCGCAGTTTGGAAATTCATAGGTCGTTAAATGACCGTGTTAGCAGATGCATTCCATTATTGTTGTATTGTTACAGACATTATGTATACCAACCATGATGAAATCATTACACATAAAAGTGTGACTGCTCAAGGGATCATTCTCTTTTGCACTTGATTCTATTCCGTAAATTACAAGACTTCCTTATTTAAGGCACTGTTTATATTTGTATTTTATGTAGATTTTTGAGATCGAGCACATATTTTCATTAATTCCATTTAATACTACAATTCAATAATCCATATGAATATAAAGAAAATTCATAATCATCAATGGATTGGTTTAAAGTTTAATATGCAAAGAACAAGTATGATATTGTTAAATGATATATATGGAGATCACGAACCATATTCGAGCTCAAAAGTCCATTAAACAATACAAAATAGGAGCGGAGCAAACTTCCAAAACATCAGAGGTGGGATTAAGTGCCATGGAGGAGTGAGCATCTTCTGCAGACCGGTAACACTCACTGTGTGCTCCTTTTCATGTTCAGAGAAAACGTGGGAAAATGACAACTCAGTTTTGTATATAATGTGGCCTAACAATCAGTATGAAAATATATAGTCAGCATTTGACTATTGCTAATTGACTCAAATAATTCTACAGAACTTTTATTTTTGACAGCTACAATGTTCATTTAATTCATCTCTTGTTGCCTCCATAAGCCATTTATCAATACAGTCTGGTACCAATTCATTAATGTGAAGCGCACTTAAGAGGATATGTATCTAATACACACCTGATCTTGTGTTGCATATGTAGTAATGTTGCATAACTTTCGACTGTTAGAGTCACGTTCCTCGGGGAAAAATCAATATTAATTCATCTTTTACTCCTATAAGACCCACGGAATAACAAATTTCAGTTATCTCCTGATTTTGCTTTGAAGTGTAAAGATATATGCCAGCACGTGGGTTAAACACTTATTGGATTGCTAAACAGTTTATGGATTTCTTTAGTAACAATTAACTCTATTGTATACTCTGCATAAAAACTAATATAGAAGGAAAAGGATCATACGCGAAAACAAAAGTAAAAAGCAGACGTTTGAAAGTTTCAATTTAGGATTTTAAAAGTCATAGTATTATAAACAAAAAATCTTGTCATTTTTCAAATTTAAGACATGGTCGCTATTAATTTATTCATACTTCTCGGATTTCTGGCGTGCTTCCGGTTAACAGATGGATCCCGGTTCCGGTCTAATGCTGGGTCTCGTTTTGGTTCCTTCCGCAGACCAGAAGCACTTGAAACATGCAACACAAAAAGGATAGAAATGGACATTACCAGGACTCTATCGGTTACTTACAACGGCGTGCAAAAAACCGTGGAATGTGTAGCCAGACCTTTTGTGAATGAGTGTGAGGGGGTATGTCAATCTAAAGCCGAGCCAAATGTTAGCACATTCCCAGATCTTAAAAAGGTATTGTACTCAAATCATACTTTATAAAATCATGTTTTAGAATTGATCATTTCTATTTTAACATTTATAGACATACCTTTGACCTTTAGACCTCAAAATCACTCATGAGTTAAATGTAGAAAATGACTATATGAAAATATTTACTATAGATGCACTGATTAAATTAGTAAGGATAATGGAAATTAGATCATTAAACTTCTTCGATTTATATGATAAAGGCATGCATCTGAATAACGAGAATATAGTCGAGAACTTTTACGGATAAAAATCGAACGAAACGAAACCGTTTAAACTTTTATCAGTTCCTCGTGTAACCGTTGGTTGCATGCAAAGGCCTTTGAATCGCTTAAAAAAATTGTGTGTAAAAAAAAATAAATAAAGGTATGGAACTCTTACACTGGTTACCTAATTTCGCTAATAAAATATTTTTTTATTCAAATGCTCTAAAATTCTACTTTCTATTTAAATCTATTCATAGATAAAAAGCTCATTCTGAAATTCCAAAATTTCTTGAGATATTCTGAAATCAATTTCAAAAATGACCTACTTTCTTTTACTCTACATTAGCTTGGGCCCCTGGTCATTCACATGTAAACAGACGGTGTTTAAAGTGCAGCGAAGAGTTGCACAGTATTTGCAAAATCGTTCATCAATTTAAAGTTGATTGTAACGTAAAGTCCGTATTAATTCCTTTCGCGAAAAATTAATTTGAAAACGTCTTTATCAACAACTGCACCGCCATATTGATTATGAATGTAAATAAAGCCATGGTAGAACGAATTTTTCCCGGAATGCATTATATACCTTTCGATTTTCAAAACAATTAGACTGGTCTTCTAAGGCCAAGCTGATGTCGAGTAAAAGAATTAAGGTCAATTTTAGAATTCATTTCAAAATATCTCGAGAAGTATAAGTAATTACGGAATGAACTTTGGTAGATATGAAGATTGTTTATATATAAATAGATATGGGTAGAAAGTAAAATTGTGAAGCATAAATTTGATTTAAAAGAATTTTATTGTCGAAAGTAGGTACCCTATGAAAAGAGTTCCATACATTTATTTTTTTTCAACACCTCAATTTTTTTTTTCTAAGCGATCTAAAGGCCTATGGTTGCATGAAATAATTAGTTAGAATCATACACATGTATCACTGATCAGCACATATATATTTGACTTATTGAATATAAAACATTAACTGTGTAACATACGTTTCTATGCCATGAGTGACATTCATGCTTAATAAAGGGACCTGTCGTTTTGTCGATAGTAAATGATGAGTAATTTTGTGAATTACATATGAAAAATTGTATTTTTTAAAGATGTACTTACAGATGAAATAAATATGTTCATATTGTGTATGAAGGGACAGAACATTCTGGTGTGTAATCTTTTTAATGAATAAATAATCTTTATTCTGAATAACCTCCCCTACCTCAATCCCATATACAAAAACTTAAAATTAAACGTCATACTCTGACGTCATTAAATTTGCTCGTGGATTTTATAGTATAAGATTACAAACTGATGCCACAATATGTATCCACAAAATGTTTTTTTTATGATACAATTCTTCTTAGTTTAAGATAAATGGTAATATTTTGTAAAGCCATTCTAGGACCACTTCAAATGCTTCGCAAAAATTAAATTAACTAAATATACTTCGAGTTATATCTCTAGCATAATTTCAAAAGTAAAATTCTAACTTGAATACAAAATCTATCATTTACATTTGTAGGAAAGGGTATATTGTCTTTCAGGAAGTTGAAAAAACTAATTATTAGGATAAGTTTCTTTAAACTTAGAAAAAGATCTGAAATTTCTAAACAATGATAACGGATTGCATTTGCTTTCAGACATCATCTTCAACATCTAATGTGTCTAAAACTACGTAGTACCTTTTATGTTGGAGAATAATGAAAATGTCAGCGATTTTTTAAAAGATAGAAATGAATTTCTTGCATGGACGAATAATTCTTTTTCGTAATTAGCAAAAAGTTATAAATTATATATTGGTTAAAAATCTACATGCATACATTTTCTATAAATTCTTTGCGTAATCTTACAGTCACGTGATTTAAGCAAAAGTACTCAGTTCATTCATAAATACTAAATAAATAGTACAAGGCTATGAACAACTTCAAACTCTACGTTTTATTTAATAAAAATTAGAAATATTTATTAATTAGAGAGAAATCATGTTTTTGACAATATCCAAACATATAAATTCTTCTTGAAGGTGTGTGTAAAAGATTTTTTTGATCCGTTTTTTTAAAATATCCTCCTATTGCTCTTCAGTGATACTTCATACAAATATTTTGACTGGGGAACGTTCTTAAAAAATGAAAAAAATCATATGACAGATTAACATGCAAGTCGATGGCCTCTTATATATCTGCAAATACTGTAGACGTAATTTTTTCCACGAGGTCATAATTTCGCGGAATCTCAATTTCCATTTAATCCGTGGGTTGAAAATTACGCAGATTTCTCAGACAGTCATTTTATGCCTTGCATTTACATTAAGTACGCTTGGACAAATTTCCGCGGAAGATTTGTGACTGCGTACATAGCGTAAATTAATACCACGAGGAAAAAAGTACTTATATAAGTAAAAGGTTATTTGATTACTAAATATATTTTGCCTTTGTAAAATATATATGTGTAACTTGATCTGAACTGCGTCAATTTTTACGATACGACATTATATTAACGAGTCCATTGCGGTCAGTGAATTGTTTAATTCTAGATTCTGGGGGATTTAATTTGAGACAAAACTGCGTGCTATACTAAGGTTTAATCTTCCTAAAATCATTCTAATTTACTGTAATTTAAGGAATTGACAATTTTGTCTGATGTCATAGTAAATGGTTTCGAATATAACAATATATGTCCTTTTTGTAACCTTTCGATATTCCAGCATATTGCGTTAGATTTACATTCGAAATATTTTTCTTTAAGATTCTTTACAAATATCAAGATTGTTTGTTTTCTCATGCGCTACAAACTGAAAGAGTGTGCATGAATATCTCCATTGTTACGCCGTAGTACAATGTATTAGCTCTACCCAGAGCTATCGGTCTAGCTAAAATCCACTTATACCTCTGTCAATGTCTAAAGTATACTACGTAGGTGGAGAAAAGTGAACTTTTCAAATGTTGTTCAAATGACCAACAGGAAGATGTTAACACCTTTACATTTTTGTATATCAATGCTGCTAGCTGTTTCTCTATAAGAACTGAATCATGTTGATATTTATCGGCTTTGTGTTTGAAATTTTCCACGTTTTCGATATTTTGCCGAAAAATAATCTCTTGTAAGTTATGCTGACATAGCTATATATATGTTTCTACTAATCATAAATAAAGATTAGATTTAAGATTTCAAAAAAAGAATATATAACTTTTAAATGTCATGATTTTTCAAACAATAGTTTTGCCAAGAATATCAAGATTTAGACGGTCACAGAGGTGTAGCAGTACAGCGTAGTACACCCTCTCGGGAGAGATCGGTCATAATACTGTATTTGACGTCAGAACTATAGTGCAAACTTTTTGTTTAAAAAAAAGAAAGCCGTTATTTGCAGCAACTCATAAAAAATGTAAATATAAGAAATGAATTCATTTTTTAAAAGATTTATTAGATATACATGAAGTACAATGCTTTACACCAGCATATTTACCAGCGCGTTTCATTTAATATATCGCATTGAAGCTTTGTAGCTCATGAATTTCAAAAAATTAAATTCATTTCATTAATAAACTTTATTTGCATGCATATGAATTTCCCCTTAATTATCAACTACAGAAAGAAAATCGTGCCAGTTACAGGATGACTTCAATTAAAGAAACCGTAGTTGTCTTTTAGGTCCGCGTACTGTTTTTCAGAATATATTCATAATATATAAACATTCCTTTATTTAATTTTAGGATTGCAAATGCTGCAAAGAAGGGCGTCTTTTAACCAGACAAGTCGTCCTAAACGAATGCTACGAAAATGGCGTCCTGTTACCGGGTCTTCAACCTTCAACGTCCATCACAGAACCAGCGGATTGTGCTTGTTTCCCGTGCAGAAATTAGAAGCTTTAGTTATAATTTTCTTCTTAAGCTGAGTATTCTAAGATTGGAAAACATTAATAATCATTCTGTGTTATGACAAACTACAACTGTCTTATTCAAAAATGTGCTGCACATCTGTGTTAGATAGATATTGTTTTTAAATAATTAACATGGGATGAAGATATGAAAAGCAGACAGATGATTGTTCAATGAAAGGTTGGAAAGATGACTGAACTGCACAGTTCAGCAACAATGCTGTCTTTCAGTGAACTAAATTTCGTAGTTTGACCTGATGACATTTAATATGAAAATGATTTATATTTTTTGTTATACCTGTAATTTAAGTGTTAAAACATGTAGCCGTTTACCAGCTGGCTGTTGGACTTTCGAACATAACATGTGGAACAGATGTTGTAGTTCGGCTGTTTTTGATGAGCTTGTTTTTTAAGTAAATTTTGAAAACAACATTTATTTAATGTATTTACGTAATGAGCGAAGGATATTCAATAAAGTATGTCCTTGGTGTTAAGAAAGAACAAAAAAAAAAACCCCAACACTTTTTAATGATTTCGTCTTAATAATTTCCCTTAAATCATCTCCTTTAATTTAATCATATGTCGGAATGAAACTTGTGTAGATAACGAACAGTATTCAAATTCAAAAGACCATAAAACAATACAAAATGGGAGCAGAGCAAACACGGACCTCCAAAACTTCAGAGGTGGGATCAGGTGCCATGGAGTGAGTATCCCCTGCCTATCGGTCACACCTGCCGTGTGCTCCTTCTCATGATCCGGAAATAACGGAAAAATCCGTCGTCAATTCAGTATATAAAAATGGACTTACTGTTAGTATGAAAAAAATTCAGTCAGCATTTGACTCAATTAATGATAAATTATATTTGCTGACAAGGTCATTATATCGACCGAAGACTTTACGAAATGATGACTTTAAACGAAACTGCTGAAATTCTTGTTTCATGAACTTGTTTTTCAATGATTTACCTCGTTTAAAAAAATTTTCATACGTAAAACATGCTCTTGCATATCGAATCAACTGAGATAAATAAACGCCGTATGCAGTTGATGAAGGTATATTGCTGCATAAGTAAGGGAATTGACGATAGAAAAGTAAAAGTCATCACGTGTATTATAGAGCTTGATTGTAAGATTCCCATTAAAGTCTTTTTCAAGTAAGATATTCAAATATGAAACAGATGTGTCAGACCCTGTGGTATCTTTAATCTCAAGCTCAGCAGGAGATGTAGTATCGACATCAAAATGAAAATTACCATTGTTATTTGACAATACGTCGTTGATATATCTAAATGTCCAGTTGAAGGCCATAGCAAGTGTTCTCTTCTTTTCACGCATATGATTTTGCACAAATTCTGCTTCATATGAATACAAAAATAAGTCTGCTAATAGCAGTGCGCAACTGGTACATTGTATTGAGTTCCTAATGTTTTAAAACAAATTTTTGAGTATGCCCTTTGTATACTGGAATATGACAGATCCTATGATTTCTGGGACTAATTTTTTTCTTTTTGAAAGGTTGTTTTTCAATAATAAAAAAAAACCGTCGAATGGTAAAGATCTGGCACGCAAATATTGTTGATGTGACAAATTATAAACTTTCTGTTTATAAAACAAAATATTTTTTTCTTCATGACGTGTGGGTGGGAGCGTTGTCAAGAAAATGAAATATTGAAAAAAAGATCCCTGATTCTAGTTCCTTCCTCTCAAAAACCTTTAATTATGCTTTGTAGAATAGTCTAGTAATTGAACAGCTTTCCCGAATAAGAATCTGAACAAGACAATTACTTTTGACAAAAAGACATATAAAACTTTCCTAGTGCTCTAGCAATTCTTTGCCTTTAACCAAATTTTATTTTTTTTTCAAGTTCATTTTACATAAATCTTTATGCTAATCTATTTAATAACTGCAAAAAAAGGTCATCATCTTGCGCAGGAGTAAGAAAAAAATTATACTTCTAAATACTTATCAAATAGCTATAAAAATTCCGTTATGTTGTGTTGAAAAATTATTTTCAATATGAATACAAACTTGGACTCCATTTTGTCGCATTTACAGTGAATCGCAAATCCTATAGTGACGTCATTAGCGAAAAGTTATGCAGCCAGGTTCAAACAATTATTTATCCTACCGGGTATCTTGAATTTGCAAGAATATTGACTACTTTAAGACGTGCACATTGTTTTCAGATTAATGTGGTCGATATTAACGCACATTGAAAATTAAAAAAAAAATTCAGAGTGCGCTAACTTGGAACCAAATTTAACGCACTGACGTCATTTTTGAAAATGCATTGTAACACAGCAGTGAGGGATCTTTTTCGTGTCAGCGCCTACTGCGACACGGGACCTCGGTTTATACATGTACGGTCTCATCCAAGGGACCGGTCTCGAATTCGTACTTATCAATCTGAGATAAAATGAAAAATTAATAGAAATATACATTTTTTGTATACGTTTTATGGATTAAAACCTACCTTCACAATCTGTAACCTGAACCATAAAAAGTGTATATTTATATATTTAGTCTTTCAAAGAAATGAAAATACAATTATTATACCTTCTCGGGTTACTAATAGCAATACCCTTGTTTCTATGCACTTAGTGTAATAAGGTGAAATTCAGTAAGAGATCATGTCTAAAATAGAAAAAAGTAACTATTTATATATTGTAGTAAAAAGAGTGTGAGAAATAAGATATATATCTGGGATTATTCCGTTGTATAGTTATATGGAATTACGTTAACCAAAATTAAGACTAACTGGCGAAGGATCTTTCAATAGAATGAAATATATGGAGACAACGAACAGTATTCAAATTCAAATGTCCATTAAACAATACTTAGTAGGAGCAGAGCAAGCGCAGACCTCAAAAGCATCAAAAGTAGGATCAGGTGCCATGGAGGAGTAAGTATCCTTTGCCTACCGGTCAAATTCGCCTTGTGATCCTTGTCATGATCGGGAAATAACGTCCATTTGACTCAATGAGAAATTGAACTTGCTGACAAGGTCATTGTTTCGACCACAGAACTTATGAAATGATGACTTTAAACGGGACTGCTGATATTCTTGTTTAATAAACTTTTTTGTCAATAAATTACCTTTTTTTAAAATTGTAAAAACGTGAAGTTGCTATTGCGTATCGAATCAACTGAGAGATATAAACCCCATAGTAGGCTATGCGAGTATACTAAAAGTAAGGCATTTGACAGAAGAACGCCGATTATCGGCAGGTTTTGGTTCAATTGAGCTAACTAAAAATATAACAGCAAACCAACAAAAATATAAAGAATAAACTTAACATTCTAATTATTATAAGTCAATATCATAAATGCTATCTCATTATCACTACTAAAGGTATTTTTAAAAAAAATCCTTAATATTGATTTATTCCATTTGTTTTATTTGTTCACAAGGCACGAGGGTATAAAATTTTCCGACTCCAACCAATGAATACATATTTTCATGTACCAGTGTTATTCAATGTAAGCAATCAATCTGGCGACACTAGACACTATCAGATATTTTTTTATCATAAAATCAAATAAATGAGGTAGCATTGATATTTTGATTGCAAAACATCCTTGCCTTTGCCCGAGTAGATTTTGTCTATTTTTTTTAAAGAGAAGTGGAAAATGTGTTGTGTTTTCTGGGGGAAAAAATGTAAAAAATTCAGAGTATATGGGAGAGCACAAAACCAACTTGTCAGGATTGTCTGTTTGTGCCCAGTGATGTGTGCAGAGTAAACAAGTTGAACACACCCCGGAACGTAAACATTAACAATAACAGAGCTCGTGCCCATGATACAAACACTGATATACCGGGATATGACATTTTATATGGTGAATGTTTTCATCTTGAAATTTAAATAATTTTCGTGTTTGATTTTTAATACTGAGGTTCATAACCACAGAGTCTGACACTTTTGTTTCGTATTTTGATTTTAAACTGACAAAAGACGTTCATGATAACTAGCAACGAAAGATTACGATCAACTTGATGTCGTCCGCTTTCCTTACTTAATTAGCCATATAACCTTATCAAATGCATATATAGTTTATGTCTCCCAGTTTGGCATGCAAGCGAACTCTAATCCAACAAGTTGATGAAACAGGAATACATGTTTCAACAGTCTTGAGCTTGTTGGAAGTCATCATTTCACAAGAACTCTGGTCGACACAATGATCTTATCAGGGAATACAAACAAAGGTCAAAGGGTAAAAAGGTCATATATCGTTTTGTGAATCTTCTGGATTGTGTTAAGCAATAAAGATGAATTAACTAAAAGGACCTAGGAACAGATACATCACCGGCTCTAATACCATTTAAAGAATAAAAATCAGGAGCAAAGCAAACAAAAACATATAAAATTAGACTCAAGCACAACAAAAACATAAAAAGGAGCATGAAAAAATTAAGGATGCTGATATTGCATGACAACACAGCAGAGACATAAGCAAGAAGGAAAAAAAGGAGTACGCTTAAAAAAGTAATATCACATGAGAGCTCCACAAAGACATAAACAAGGCGCATGACAAATTCAAAAATGTTTATATTGCATAAGCAGGTATAGAAACAAGAAGCAGAAACAAATTTAAAAAAGTAAATATCGCATGCAAGATCAAGAGAGACATAAATATGGAGCATGAACAATCTAACGGATGTTCTTATTGTTTGACAACACAACGAAGATATGAACAAGAAGCAGGAAAGTTACGGATGTTCATATTGTTTGAAAACACAACAGAGATATGAACTAGCAGTAGGAACAAGTAACGGATGTTCATATTGCTTGAAAACGCAATAGAGATATGAACAAGCAGCAGGAACAAGTAATGGATGTTCATATTGCTTGACAACACAACAGAGATATGAGCAAGCAACAGGACCAAGTTACGGATGTTCATTTTGCTTGAAAATACAACAGGTATATGAACAAGAAGCAGGAAAAAGTTACCGATGTTCATATTGTTTGAAAATACAACAGAGACATGAACAAGCAGCAGGAACAAGTTCATATTGCTTATACGCAACAGAGATATTAACAAGAATCAGGAACAGGCTTAGGGATGTGGATGTTGCTGTTCACATTAAAGAACAGGCAAATAGAAGTAATATCTAATAGAAAAAATAAAGGTCAATTTTTACTTGCACAAAACAACTAGCAAGGGTATTTTAGTTTTTAATCTTGCTTTCACGTTTAAACTTTGAAATACTGGTCTTTCTATTTATATCATATCTTAACTGCATTTTAAATTGAATTTCAAATTTTTTAAACTGCTTTTTCGTACCGTTGTCAAATGATGAAATTTTTATGTTTTAAAGTGAAATTATTTTGTCAAGCGCAGTTATGATCAAAAATCTCATTAAAGCTTACGCTTTTGATTCGCTTTCTTACTTAAACCGCATGAGACACAGTCTAGACTGTGACGTCACATGATGCTCCATATGTAATTTGCATGTCGTTAAAAAAGTCTGTATATACCGATGGCAATTTGTAAACGAAAGGCAGTGAAATGAAAAAAGAATTTTTTTCTTAATTAAAGGGTCTCTACAAGATCGAAATTTTCACGATGATGGCGGCCCGGATATTTTTACTTTTACGGCCTGAAATGCTGAATGCATTTTGAGTAGGTTTCACGTGAAAAGTTACTCGAGGAATATCAGTATTTTATATTAGAACTTTCTCCTTTCACATATGCTGGTCTATTGAGCTTTCTGCTCTTTCTTAAAATTCTATGGGAGCCACAGTCAGGGTGAGCGGATCAAAGAATTTTACGAAGCTTACACTTTAGAGCTTAAATTTTAAGCTTCGATCTGCCAATTCAAACTTCAGAGTGCACAAGATGTTAAATGATGTAACATGATGCCGTGTGTAAGTTGCATTTCCGTCACTGGTTTCTTGCAATGTTGTAACAGAAGGCATTGTAAAATAAACACATTTATGTAATATTTGTTTCGTGTCCTCTCTTAGGAGAACGGTACTCTACGTCTTAATACACGGTTAATGTATGCCTGTTATATTTGCCATTATATCGGATCCCTTGTATCAAAGGCACTGTGGAAAGGTTTTTGTAAAAAAAAAAAAAAAAAAAGAATGCTTGTCTTATGTACAAATTTAAACTCATAACTTCTCTATTCTTACACGGTTGTCTGAGCTCGCTTTGCTCGCCATAAGTAATAATTCAAAGATATGCAAATAACCCCCTCAAAAATACATGCATGCGTATATTTTCACATGTATTTATTCATGTATAATGAAAAAAAATAATAATGTGAACAAATAAAGCAGACAAAAATAAAAACAAAATAATAACCAAAAAATTAAAACAGAATTTTTTTTAAAAACCGTATGAAAAATAATTAGTATAAACATTGATTAATTCCATTCATATGCGTCGATACTATTTATATACCGGTGAACTTGAAATTAAAGATACCACATGTCTGACACATCTGTTTCATATTTACATGTACATATTTTATTTGAAAAAGACGTTAATGGTACCAAGCTTTATGATAAACGTGATGACTTTAACCTTGCAATCGTCAAATTCCCTTATTTATGCACCAGTATACAATCATCACCTGCATACGGGGTTAATATCTCTCAGTTGAATCAAAGCTCTTCGTACGAAAAATTTCTAAAACGAGGTAAATTATTGACAGAAAAATTGCTGATCATGAAACAAGAAGATCAGCAGTCTCGTTTCAAGTCATCATTTCGTCAGTTTTATTGTCGATACAATGACAATGTTGGCAAATACAATTTATCCGGTATGATATTTTTCATACAAATTGTTAGGCCATTATATTTATATTGAATTGTCGAAGACTTTTTCCGTTATTTCCCGATCACGACAAGGAGCACACGGCGGGTGTGACCGGTGTGCAGGGGATGCTCACTCCTCCATGGCACCTGATCCCACCTCTGGTGTTGTATTGTTTAACGGATTATTTTTTAGCTTTGATACTGTTCGTTATATCCATATATTTCTTAAAGAACCTGGGATTTTTTTTTACGGAAATGCAGATATATTATCCACTTCATCTTGGAATTTCACTTATTGTGAGACAAACAGAATTTTTATTACATAGGAAAGAAAGGTAACTAGCAATGGTTTATATATCATGACGATTTCTTTTTCCAGTTCCTATATTCAACTTTAAAAAGTTTTCTTTCTTTCTTATTTCTGGCATTTTTGCTAACTTTTTAATTTCTAAACGTGGTATGTTTTGCAGATTATTTAAACTGTAAAGGAATAATTTATGTTTGTGAGTTGAAGCTTTCTCCGCATTTAAATTTGAATCTGAAAATAATAACAACCAAACAAACCACAGTCAATTAGCATTATTAATTAACAATATAGAATTGTTTGAGAGTTAATTGATCACTTAATTAACAAGATTGAAATAACATCCCGGAGATCACCTTCTTGTTCATGCTATTTATAATAAAATGACTTTACTCTACTTAATAATGTCTGTATTTTTTATCCTGCTATTAAACGTGGTTAATATGTTTTGAAAAGGCGTTACTCGTTTAATTTATTTTAAGACGTTTCAGATAATTACGATATTTTTTTTCCTAAAAAGTCAAGACTTTTATAAAATATATAATAAAATGTTTATGTTATTATCACAATTAAATTTAAATATCTCTTTCAACGTATTTTCACTTTATCTTTGCAATGTTATATAGTTATGTAAAATACCTTTTGAAATGTTAATAGAAATCAATTATCGCCGCAAGAAAAAAAAACCAACATCGCTAAGACGTTTTCATTCGGCAACAACAAACTTTTCACGAAGCAACGAGTCACACCTTCCGAAAATCTTATTAACGACATTTTGTTTGCATAATTTATGTTACATAAAGTGATAATTACATGTCTTGAATAACAAGGAAAATATACCACATTCTTAAATTGTTTCTCCTTTTTGAGACTTTTTATTAAAAATCTTCATTCAGGGAAGAGTGTCTGCAGAATACTTCCCTTATAGACCATCGGAAACTGCACTTGATAGATAATATCTGATCCATAACTGTTCCGAAAAGGCTCCTGAATATTTAGGGTAGTATCCCTTACTGTACAGTGTACTTATCTTATGTAATTATTGTCTTTCGTTTAAAGAAATACATTTTCAATGGGAAATTATTACAATTCATCAATCATTTTGTTTAATTATATCATTCTAATATTTATGTTTCTTTAATACAATATTATGTAAGAACTGTTATATGTATATTTGACAATATTCTTGTGATTCAGAATTTAGTGCAGATTCAACACTTGCTTTTTTATAGAGATAAGTCAAAGCTATGGGCATAATAAGAAGATCATTAAATTTCCAATAGCATCATGCAGACGTAACAAATGCAAATAAGTTTTGACGAACATTTAAAAACAATGCCTACATCTTTTGGCTGTTTTTTTTTTCATGCTTAAGCTCAATTTTTACAGAAAAGTGTTCAAATTTTGTTTAACAGTAATCAAAGAACATTAACAGAGTTTTAAATGATTTTTATAGATATTTGTGGCAGCTTGGAGCAAAATTTGACCCAAATACTTCACTTGTCGAGACATGCTTGAAAGGTAATGCTATCTGTCATATAATACTGTTTCTAAAACCAAACTAAACTTGTAATGGCAATTCAGAGATAAAAAGCTCAGACTTCAGTTATGTTAGAACAAAATGTTATAAAAAAGAAAGATACGTACAAATCTTGCAATGAAATCGAATTCAAAGTCAAGGTAAAAGAGAATAACAAGCTATAGATAAATGAATGGGATGCAGACAAGCTAAATTACATGTAGCAGGAAGCCAAGTAGAATGTAAAAACAAGACTTCAAAGACAATAGTTACAAGCTTATCAGGAGCTAGACAAGAAAACTGATCATAACTGCACGCAAAAACAAGAGGTTTCATGGATGACTTTGTTTATAACGTTGGAGTAATAATTGGAATTTAAATTATAGAAGCTAATGCATCTAATTATGTCTTTACTTTACGTTTTAAGACCAAATATCGAAAGAAAGGGAGACCATCGAGGCATTTCACACAGAGCCAAATGGACATGGAAGGAAATCAAAGCTGGTTCCTGAATGGATATAAAAACTGCTCCCTGAGAGATGAATAGGGAAAGTACTTAAGGGGGATGTACAAGCCATATTGGATCTAGTCTGGTGTAAAATAAGAAATACCAAGAATGCGCTTAATACTCTACTGAACTAGCACAAAGTTACTCAAAGTGCTAATGCACTCATTACATACTGTTAGAGACCAAAATTATTAAATAATTAAGTTTATTTTGTTTTAATTCGGAGGAAATTAATCATGTTAGAACTGCGCAGATACAGCATTAATGAGATTAAAAATGCATTGAAAATGGTATTAGTTCGATTCATTGATAATATGGCTACAACCATTTGTTTTGCTTTTTTTCTTGTCATTATCCATAATTCTTGAAAATTTGATTTTTCATATGGGGGTCTTCCTGAGGCCATGTGTTTATTTCGTCCGCCATTCCTCTGTCACAGAGAGTTCGAATAACATTGATTTTAGAATAAATGCGACTATAATAACATCAAGACAAGATATTACATGTACTAAGTAATAATCATTAGGTTATATTACTTACTGCTTTTATTTGTTGCATCGCATCGTCTGATTAATGAAAAAACGCGATTTTAACCCCACTCCAGCAAATCGGGAAAAACTGTTCTGTTTATAGCTCGAGTTTCCTCGTTAATATCATTCCACTGAGCACGTGGTTGGCATGTGCATATATCTGCTGTGGATAGATGCGTTTATTACCATGATCATATCTAATTTTTCATGGAACAAGTCTTGATAATTTGTTGGTTTCTTTAAAACTCAAGAAAAAAGATAAAAAATGTTCTAAACATATGTGTTTACGGTGGGTCTCTTTTCTGTGGCGATAGAAGTTATTTTCAAATGGGGCACTGCACGGCGGATGCTTAGCATTTAATTTGAAAATGTTAAACTATATGCGGTGCATGAAAAACAAATTGTAATTATGTCATGAAGTTCTTTTGGATTTTGTGCAGATAGTAGAGAAAATGATAAGCCGTAGAATAAACAAAACAAAATAAATTTATTTAAGGTCAGACGAGACGTTCCTCAAAATCTGTTTTGTATATCTTCGTAATGTATGAAAAATATTCAAAATCTTAATAACATTCTGATTTCTAAACCAGTTTCTAAACGTTTTTAAAAAATCCAAACACTCAAACATTTGAAACTGGAAAATTATTTTTCTTCCCCAAAGGAATATATAAGAAAAACTACCCCTGATATCTTGCAGAAATGCCTGGTAAGGTACCTCAATTTTTTGTGAGTAAACATGTTTAAGTAGCAATACTTCAATGACAAACTCTTAGAAAAATTTATCTATTATTAAGGAACGTCTTGTCTGTCCTTAAATAAAAAAAAAAACAAAATAAGAAATTATCAAAACAAACTCACTCTCACTCACCCTCTCTCACAAAGAAAACAAAATATAACTTTTAAATTGAAAACCAGATAATATTGACAATGAAATAAAGATTTAACTTTAAACACAATCAATTGTCAATAAACCGTTGTTGGTTTCAAACCATAAATTGTAACTTTACTTGAAACAATCAAATAGAAAAATCAAAACTGTATTAAGTTAGTTTTCGCAGAAAAAAATCACCTTTTAATAAACAATATCTGTAAATAAGAAATTCGTTAAATGTCAAATTAATTCTTATAATTTCTTATTACTTAAAACCAGAATTGAGAGTTTGACTTTTGGCTATTTTATTCCTTAGAATTTACCAGGTTGGGCACAGTTCCTTTTTCGGGGAAGTATTACTATAAAAGGGAACTATTACTCTTTTCAGTAATAAAAACATTACTCAAATGGGGAATTTTTGTCACATTTTTTAAATAATGCCTCTAATCCATTTATTAAATAAAAAGTGCATAAAAAATACAATGTAATGTGTTTCATCTTTATCAAACAAACCTCGCTGACTGAAAAAATTCGACCTTCATTGCTGCAGACAAGAGTAAGAAAAGATTTAATAATTTTCCCTGTTGATAAATGGTACCAAAAGTATGGAATCTAATAAGGGCATTCATTCCAGGACCATTTTAAAAGAATGTCATTTGAAATTTAATATTTCAAATAATTATTTTCATCTGTAAAAGAAGCAATGATATTTAAAATTATTATTACGATTTCATTTAAAGAAATAGTATAAAATTAAATTGGAGCGAATAATCTCATGTACGAGTTAGCAAGTGCTGAACGTATCCATTATCACAATTTTAACACAGGTAAGCTACTGTAAGAAATCCTTATCATAGAAATATTTCATCACTCTTTTTCAGCTTTTTGCAGCAATAAATATTGCAGTTTTGAGCACACATATACTTAATAGACAATAAATATTTAGAGGATGCGAAAATATTCTTGCACTTTATCTTTTATTCAAAATATACACGAGAATAGAGGCTAAATGAGTGAAAATT
Source organism: Saccostrea cuccullata (assembly GCF_032062105.1). Lineage (NCBI taxonomy): Eukaryota > Metazoa > Mollusca > Bivalvia > Ostreida > Ostreidae > Saccostrea > Saccostrea cuccullata. The sequence continues at coordinate 59,776 of NW_026936272.1, forward strand.
CCCGAATTCAGTAATGTTTTTTATTACTGAAAAGAGTAATAGTTCCCTTTAACAGTAAAACTTCCCCGAAAAAGGAACTGTGCCCAACCTGTTTACACCATCGGGCCTCCATACATCGAACACCGCCCCTCTGATTCCAGCCCCGGACTCACAGGTCTCCCACTGGAAATCTGTAGAATTCAGTCCCTATTATTCAGTCGGGAACGTCACTTAATTTCTATGGACACTGTCCTTGCGCACCAGTACCATGCCCTGCGTCAACCATGTGCTCGTGCTGCGCCCTCGCCTCTTCACACGACCAAACTCCCCCTTGGGTCCAGAAACTTACTGCCGCCCCGGGTTTATAATCATAACCCCTCTGCACTGAAACAATAATTACTTTATCTAAGGCCTAAACACTACTCACTTAAACTACAAATGATAACCGAAACCAAACCCGTAAATGTACAGCAAAACCCACAAAATATCTAAAAAGAAAATAGCTTACCGGCTGGAGAAAGAAATGCCCATGCAGTAAAATATACGACTCCTAGGCTACCCGTTCACCAGACTAACTTCTGGAATTCGCCATAGAAAATCGACTACAGGAACAAAATCAAAACGTGGCCGCACACTTGACAAACAGCCACGACTCTCCCTGACCAAACCGGTTATACTAAAAATAGCTCTGTAAGCGAACACTCTTTCACTCTATGGAACCCAACTAGGGATATAATTACAACTGTTTATAAAATAACAAAGCAAATAAACAACATAACTCAACTTCATCACAAATTACATCTCTTACATTCGAAAAGTTGGTACATATGTCTATTTTGTTTAGCAGTTAGATAGAAAAAATAGGCAGTTATAGGATTTCCTTCAGGCACCTCACATAAATAGCTAGATTGTTTGCAATGACCCACACATTGTATGGAGTAATGTTTGGACATAAAAAAACATTATGTCTCATTATGTTGACAACGTTGTAAGCTCTCACTCATTGAACATACGAAGCTTGATAAAATATATTGAGTTGTTTCTTTGAAATTTAGAAGCGAGCACAATGTTTGCAAAGAAAGATCCATTGCATATGTTATGTCTATCTTCGCAAAAAAAAAAAAAATGAGTGCTAACCCCACCCCCCCCCCCCCCCCCCCCCGAAAATCCTATGTTTGTTTTTCAAAATAGTGCCAAATCTTCAAAAATTTTGCATTACTAAGTATGTGATGGAACGTGTACTAGCCTTATAAGATCACTTGTTATAAAAATATTTGGTTGCCCTCTCTCCCGATCTACTGCCTAGAAATGGCCCGACTCAATTTTTTTTACATCCCATTACACGTTATTTTTTCTTTTTCTTCCGTCAACAAATATGTTTAAATTTTAAGGAATTTTTTTCTCACCTATAAATACGGACCCAATAATTTTTCCCTGAGTTGGGAGGACCACCAAACGTCATTTTAAAGATGGTCTAAAATATCTAATTATGTTGATTTTTTTTCTTTACACTGTAAAATTGCAATTTTGACAATATGGGCAAATAGAAAAAAAGTTTTTGTATTCAGTAAATCTCCTAACCCACTCTGAATGATTTCATTCCATTTCAAATGTTGCTCCGCTGTAATGAAAATTGTAAATGTTTATTTGACACAATATACGAGGGGTGATCAAAAAGTAAACGATATCTTAGGTATTTGATAGATATATTATTGTTGAAATATTCAAGTATTTTGATAGCATATTGCTTAATTAAAAACACATCCCTTTTCAAACTTGCTTTCACCGGGCAACATAACAAGTATCATATTTAACCATCTGCCTTCCTTCACTAAAATGTTTATCCAATCATTGATTGAAATTATAGGAAGTTATTTGTCTTAATAAACTGTGAACAAATTCTTATACGCTACTTCAAAGTCATTTCTAAGATATACCATAAATATTACTGTCGTTTTTTGAAAGAGTTTCACTGAGACAACCATTTTTCGTCACAAGTGACCTGCATAGTGACGTCATTTTCACATTGTGACGTCACAAACAAGGAGCAAAACTTTATTCAGCATATGCTATTTATACAACTTATGTTTGGCTATGTGTGTACCAAATTTGTTTCTAATCTGAATTGTGGTTTTGTAGATATAGAGATAGTTCGCGAACATTTTGATCACCCCTCGTACTAGTACGTACTAAAACAAGGTCATTCATATAGATTTTATGTGTCTAATTACTTTGTGTTTCATTGGTGATAATTAAAATTTTGATAGATAATGTAAGTTATCTGTGGCAGATTTACAAACTCTTAATTTTTAACTTTTATGGTACTCATTTTTCCTTACCTGGAATCAAAGAGTTTAAGAATTTTTTTGATATCAATACGTACACTATTTAACAACTTTTCGATAATAATACTAAATAAATTACTTCAAGCCACACTATAACACATTTCCTCTTTTAAAAGTGTTCATATTACTCGAAATATTTTGCAACTGTAATTCTCTTCTACATTTAAAGATTGTTATGTCCCTCCATATTAAGAAGAGGTCTGGAAAACAAAATTCTGTGCTTAAAATAGACCACGTGCTGCTACCCATGAACTACTTTCATGGTTCTTTAAAATATTTATTATTTAAAATATTCTTGTTTCGCCACCTCCAAGAAAATTCAATCCATGTAATGACAAGTTATTAATATTTATGTAACCCTAGTGATCTGGCTAGACTACCGCAATAGTTGAAATATAACAAACAATGTATACTGAGTGAGAATTGTCATTTATTAAATGACAATAAGTATATAACACAGATAAAGTTAAGGGGAGATCACCGGGATATTACCTGAGTACAAAGAACAATAAATTTGGCAACGGTATCTCCCCTGTTGCAAACAAACATTACTTTGGCAAAAATATTTTGACAAATAAAAAGTATATAAACCACAAAGTTGTCAAAACAAAAAGCTGCCAATATTTTTAAACAAACAAAGTATTTAAAAAGGAAAAAATTAATAAAGATGACAAGACAAAAGTTGCACAATGGCAAGTAAGATGGCACAAGGTATGTATTATGATAAATAAATTACAAAACGTAATTTTGAGACTACAATGTTTTTATCATGGTGTATGAACGGGGACGGAGGGTGGGTAAATTTCTCAAAACAATTCTGTGAATTTCTTGGCACTTCTAAATCAGTGAAAAGACGCTATCTTGTGTCACGTGATTTGAATAAGCATTACGATTGGATAATAACAACTTTTTTCTCAAGGAGACAGCTAATAACACAATAAGACTCAAACAAACATGAAAGTTGAACTACATTACATCATAGATTACATAAAGGCTATAATTTACAATAATGCTGTATTATGTAACCCTAGTGATCTGGCTAGACTACCGCAATAGTTGAAATATAACAAACAATGTATACTGAGTGAGAATTGTCATTTATTAAAGATTAAATGACAATAAGTATATAACACAGATAAAGTTAAGGGGAGATCACCGGGATATTTCCTGAGTACAAAGAACAATAAATTTGGCAACGGTATCTCCCCTGTTGCAAACAAACATTACTTTGGCAAAAATATTTTGACAAATAAAAAGTATATAAACCACAAAGTTGTCAAAACAAAAAGCTGCCACCAAAAGCAAACTGCTATGAAAAGCTGTTTGCAAAACACAAGCTATTTCCTAGATACAAGCAGCTCACCGCAGCTTTGTTTTGCTCAGAATTCTATTTCAAATACGACAGGACAAATATCTGTGAGAATGAAAATGTCATTTATTCAATAGTAAATGACGAAAAAATAATGACAGGTTATTAATATTTGTGTACAATGGCCACTATCTTGCTCATACAATTTATAGTAGGTTTCTATCAATGTCTTTTTTTATTATTGACAATGATTCTTTATTTCAAAGCAATCAAACATATTAAAATGCAGAGCTTAAATGCAAAATTCAATAAACATCCCCATATTATACAGGTAAAACCAATCAATGAGACAAAGGACAAGATTGCGCAGTCTTTTCCAGCGATGTCAAACTCAACGAAGGAAAATTCCTCGTCTTCAGTTGGTAATAAGAGCAACGCCAAACCAGTTGCTGAAGTCCAATATCAGCTTGCACAATTCAGACAAAAAAAGATCTTAAGTTCTGTGTATCTAGTTGGCCTGCTAATTAGCGCTCTTCTGATTTTCACAGGACCACTTATTGTTGTGTTGTGGGTTGAGAAATGTTCCTCCAAAGTAATGGGTGTACTATTTTGACTAAGTATTGCAAATTCTCTGGGTAATCCATATATATTTATGGAAGCTGGTAGACTTTCGAAAATATATCAGCAATTTGCTGTTAGTCCCAAGACTAATATTGTATATAATGTAAATACTTCGTTAAGCAACAAAATTTTTGGTTTTGCTGTAATTTGCTTTCATCTGCAGGTGCCCTATTGTAAATAGTTTGTTGTCAGGACTATCCGTCCGTTACAAGCTTTTATAATGTAATTAGCTTAGATGATTCTTCCAACTGCACTCTTTGTACTTCAAGATGCTATATAGGTAGAGAATGGTCAGAACAAATTAAAGGTACATGGGGGATCCTTTTTTCATATTAAATGTTTATCGGTTAATTTCATTGAGAAATCAAAATTCATGGAATACAAACATTACGTCATAGGCAGAAAAAACTTATCGCGAGCAGTTCTATGAAAATATTGTAAAACTCTAATAAACTCTTTTTAAATCAACCTTGTTTTTATACATTTTATAAGATCTGTAAATGTGTCAATGTAAATGAAATTCCTTGTATGATTTGAGCGAAATAAACAAATAAAGCTTTTTCGTTGTTGTTTTATTACAGTTGGTAAAATCAGCTTTAGAGTGGTGCATGTAATTCCAATTGAATATTTTCAGTTGGCCCTTTAACTCTCTCACTTTATTTTCTATAACATTCTGTATCTCTATAGACTCTAGGCTCTTTCTGTTGTTGTTAATCACTATTCCATTCGTCTCTGTAAACTCCAAAATCGAACACCTTTCTTAGTCAGCTCAGTTTGGATTCTAAGTTTAGGAAGTCAGTCTTGGTCTTCTTAACATCCTCATCCAGCCCGCTTACTTGTACGTGTGTTTTCACAGAGGTGATGGATTCTCCAGTCTCTCTTAAAGAAGCCATTTCAGCTAAATGCTGTCAGTCTATTTTCAAGTTTCTATTTGCTTCGCCCGTTATGCAAATTATCCCAGGTTTCCCACGGTGATTCCTTAAATCAATCAATCAATTTTCGTACTACAAATGGAATTGTCTTAAATGTTCAACTCTTTGAGGATACAACAGACTTTACTTAAGAACGTATTTTATAATATTTTATATTTTCGTTACTGGGAACTTTTTTTTTTGAAAAAAATAATACGACGCATCCATCGACGAGTTCAAAGAATAAAGTAAATATTATTTCAAGAACAGTATTCCTGTTATTCTTTTGATATTTACAATTACTGTAAAGATAAGCCAATCCTTATACTTTCAACCGTGTTGCGATAAATAAATTTGGAATAAAGAAATTTATGCCTAAGCGAATAGCTCATTAATTCTCCGTTAATATTACAAATTAAAAGAGCACGTGCATAAATGAAAAAAGAACGTGATAATTGATTAAATCACATTAGTGTCCACGTGATGTGTTAATTTTAAATCTCCAACTTGACCAATCAATTACCTATTAGATTATCACGTCTTGTCTTATTTCAACAAGTAGAGATCACGTCTTTTTATTACTTTCACCCAAAAAAGATCGTGATAATTGATAGAGAGATCTACTCAAAACTATATAAAACTGGGTAATCGCACATGAATAAGCAAGATGGAGAAAAATATATCCCTGATCTTAAAAGGAAAATCGGAATCGAACATAAAATAGCTCACTTTTGAGTCTCTTAAAATGGCTTATGGGTGAATATGAGAAACAGAATTTCTAATTTTATTTATTTATAAAATAACAGGGTTTATTGTATTTTTCCGTCTTGGTATACAAATAATATGAACTATTTGTTTGTCATTGTAACATGTTTAAGGTAGTTCTTGAAATGCTTTACAAAAAATAAAAAAAGAAATTTAACATCGTTTTTGGTATTTTAAAAAACAAAAGTGGTATCTCCTAGAATTATAATATTTTTGACTCAGTGTTATATAAAAACATTCAATGGTATAGACGTGATCAAAGAGTTGTAAAACAAGGTAAGTTATTGACAAGCAAGTTACCAAAACATGAATATTATCTTCCTCGTTTAAAGTTTTGTAAGTTCAATCGTCGATACAAAGACCTTCTCAGCAAATACAATTAATTATTAAGATTAATACTGACTGACGTTTTTCATACTAATTGTTAAGCCATGGTATATTTTCCGTTATATCCCGATCATGATAAGGAGCACACGGTGAGTGTGACCTACTGGAAGGGGATGTACACGCCTCAGTGACACCTGATCCTAGGTCTGTATTTTGGGGTTCCATGTTTGCTACGGTCCTGTAATTTGTTTTGTTTAATGAACTTTTGAGCTTCTATACTGTTCATATATATATATATATATATATATATATATATATATATATATATATATATATATATATATATATATATATATATATATATATATATATATATATATATATATATATATATATATATATATATATATATATATATATATATATATATATGAGATATATGAGAACGCGCACGGTTTAAAAAATTAAACACTTTGAAAAAAATATATTTTGTTGGGTTTTCTCACAATTAATACAATAATGTTGAATTTTATGTCCCATCTATGGTAAATATACTTTGAGTAACAGGATGTATGTGTAAATTTGAATAACACGTTTTATATGTAATCCTTGTTATATTGAATTGTTAGTAAATTGCATAATTTTTCTTTTCATGTATTAGTTCAAATAAACCACAGTTTTTAATTCACCCTCCCTTTCTTTGATTTTGTGATTTCAAACGAAGAAAAAACTATTTTCAATGTATTTGCACAAAATCTTTATTTACAGTAAATGTATGTAAAGAAGCAATAAGTTTATGTCAAATGTATCTGACATGGTAAGAAAAACAACTCTGATTTCTCTCTTCGATCAAATTACATACATTACATGTATATCCTATTATATATTCGATAATTTTTTATCTGCGACTGAACAGATATTGTTTATTCTTCCAGCATGCATTACCTCGTCAAAATAAATTTGCAAGCCATCTTAATTTTTAAATCTTACCAATTCTTTAGTTTAATATTTCTTGTTCTGTGTGATATTAGAAATAAAAAATGTTAGTAAGTGTAAAAATTTATAACTGTAATTCAGTACGTTTTTTTTTTTTTTTGAATTTATATCACCTATGATACTGTATGTGAACATAATCTGGCATATTCAAAATTTAGCGCAATCAATGGATAAGGAGTTGTTGGCGTAATCCTGAATTAGTGCTACACGTGTTCGTGCCGTTTATTCTATAACTTATAAATGAATTCTTCGCGGTATTCATGAATTAGCGGTACACATGTCCGTGCCTCTATTGTATACCTATAAATGATTTATGAACGGTATTCTTGAATTAGCGCATCCTCGTCTGTGCCAAAGCAGCTAAAATATGAAGCCCGCTATTTTAAGTTCACATACAGTATTTGGCTTAACAAAATAATTTCTGCAATAGTTTAATAGTCTAATGCTATTGTTCTTTATTTAAATCGATGTTGAAAATGTATTTCTAAAAAAATGAAATTGAGATCAGAGGTTCATTATCCTACACCCTCCTGTTGGTTGATAATATGTTATTTCCTGCATTAGTTAATAGTAAAGTCTTTTTCAGCGATTGATTTTTTTGTTTTACGTACATGTATTAAGATGCAAGTGTCAATTTGTTTTAAATCTAGAGACATTTGGTTTTTCTTATGGAACTTCATGTATTACATGATACGTTCATTTCGTTAGAAGTAAGAAAACAACACTCAGTATGAGACTAGCATCGCGAGTTTTGCTGAAATGGAGTCAAGGTACATTAATACTCTGATAAGAGAGATAACGCTTAATTTCACACATTTCTATTATTCCCTTATAAATTTGTCAAGTTGAAGTGCCTTTTTTGTCAAATTTTGCCCAGCTAGCCATGCTATAATTGTTTGTTTTTTATTCAGCATGTACATTTCCTTTGGAAAATTATAAAAGTTAAAGAAAAAAAATTATATGAGTAAGCAGAGGGTTTATGAACCTTAACGAAATTGGGAAAAAAAGAATATACCGGTAAAACACGCTTTTTGCAAGAAATTTGAATAAATATACATGTGATTGTAATATATAATGAAGTTATGAATTGATTTATTGTATGTTGTTAAATGTCCCATTCGAGAATTTTTCACTCATAAAGCCCTTCACTGTTAAACATATATTGTCACTTCCAACATAACTAAAAATAATTCTCGAATGGAATGGAAGCTACATACAATCAATCATTTAGTTTAATATCATACAGTAAAACACGGTTATAACGAAGTTCCTTTGAATGGACAATTTTGCTTTGTTATAAATGAAAGTCATTATATTTGTTATCTTCATAATATTATGTTTAAAACCAATTGAAAGTAGTCCTCCACGGCTCCTTATCCCATCTCAATTTTTTTTACAGGTCTGTATTTTCTCTTCTCTAAATTTTGAATTATTCTTGTTCTTGATAGCTGTTCGTTATTTTCATATTTTTATTAGTTTTTTTTTTTTAAGAAATATTCATGGATAAAGGTAATAAGTATGAGCTACTATAATAACTTATTATTTGTACTAAGGGGTATGGATTATTATACAGTTAAAGTATATCATTGAGGGAGTTAGCAAGATTCCAGTTCCCCAAGACCAGGACTATTTCCCGAGGCGCAGCCGAGGGAAATTGTCCTGGTCGAGGGGAACTGGAATCTTGCTAACTCCCTCAATGATATACTTTCTAACTGTTTTATTATACAGATTCATATAGAGGATTACGAATGGCGGGGAATTAGCTTCAAGACTATCGCACGGGGATTTAGTCCATTAACATATTATACTGATACAAAAGTAAAAACTAGAGAATTACGGTTAACCGAGGAATTAGCTCCCGAAGCAGGGATTAGCTCATTTAACTAACGCACGGGGAATTAGTCCATTCACTGAGATTTCTGGGGAATTATTCACATTTACTGCCTTACTTTTATAAAGGAAAAAAAATCAGTAGATGTATAATAAACTAATTTGACACTAAAATACTTACTAAAGGAAATGAAACTTGAACATAAGCATGTCGTAACGTCCATTTTAGTCCACAATTTTGGAAATTATTTATACTACTGTTTGACTTAACTTTGTTTTTTTAACAACCACCAGGGTATTTCATTTAAGAAATAAGGTATCATTTTTTGAGTTTTATTGAGATGTAAAACGGGTTGGTCACGTGATCAAATCCCATAAAGCCCGAAGGGCTTTATGGAAGATTTGATCATGTGCCAACCCGTTTTACATCTCAATAAAACTCAAAAAATGATACCTTATTACTTATATTTACATTTGTGACTTATTCATACTTTAAATTTGCCTGATTGTTACGTTTAACGTGCGAAATGCGTTATTTTTTCAAACCCAACGGCATGTATGTAATCCACTGAACGCGCGTTGACCGTTTATGACGTCACAAAGAGGTTACGTCGAACGTTTATCCAAACGCACATCTATGACCTCTTGACCCCATATCTGTATTTATACAGTTATAAAAATGCTTGCTTTCGGTAGTGTTATATAAAGGAAAACATTTGCAAATGTAAATATTTCAAAATAATTAATTATACCAATATTCTTGTATTACTTTGTAGGATATGAGCATTTTAACCTTTCATGATTTGTTTTAGTTATATATTGCTTTATTTCATTCCGTTCACTGAATGGTAAACTTTTCCGGTAGCTCACTCGGTATAAAGCGTTCGCTCCGTGATCGGAAGGTTTTGTGTTCAAATCACGGCCGCGACTGACCTAGGTGGATAAAGAAATTGGTAGGAATTGTTCCTTTGCCAAGCGTTTGGTATTTTGTAGAAAAAGTTGCGGATCATTCGGACGAGACATTAAAAAACGAGGCTTCCTTTCACGGAAAGGTGAACGTAATGGTAGCTTCAGAATAGAACGTTCGCTCCCTGAACGGGAGGTTGTGTGTTCGAATCACGACCGCGACTGATCTAAGTGGATAAAGAAATAGTAGCAATTGTTCCTTTGGTATTTTGTAGAAAAAGTTGCGGGTCAATTGCATGAGACCTTAAAATCGAGGTCCTTTGTCACAGTAGGCATTGGCACTATAAAGAATCCTCACTGATCTTATGGCCCTAAGTGCCGAGTAAACGTCTGCATTTGAAGTCCTTTATCGGTATAAGATGACGTATCGAAATGACTGAAAAATTTTCATACATACAACATCACTCAATTCTATGAAGGGTTAAGTTACCCATAAATGTTCATAAAATTCAGAGAACTTAAGTTACAGACGACTTTGCTTGTTTTTTACAATAGACATGAGTGGTTTCAAAGATAAAGTCAAGAACTTTCTTTTATTGCTTTATTTTTCAAATTCTTCATACTTATTTTTAAGAGATTAAGAATACTCTATGCTCAGTATTGTCCTATTTTTTAACATTTAATAGCATCATACTCAACAGC